>NC_041224.1:72972575-72976371 GCF_002837175.3 Physeter macrocephalus
CTTCCAAAACTACTATGTTGAATACTGGTGAGAGTGGACATCCTTGTCTTGTTCCTGATCTTAGAGGAAATGCTTTCAGTTTTTCACCATTGAGAATGATGTTTGCTGTGGGTTTGTCATATATGGCTTTTATTATGTTGAAATAGATTCCCTCTGTGCCCACTTTGTGGAGAGTGTTTATCATAAATGGGGGTTGAATTTTGTCAAAAGCTTTTTCTGCATCTATTGAGATGATCATATCGTTTTTTTTTTTTTTTTTTTTTTTTGGTATGCGGCATATATATGGGTCTTGTTTTTGTATCCATTCAGCCAGTCTTTGTCTTCTGGTTGGGGTATTTAATCCATTTACATTTAAGGTAATTATCGATATGTATGTTCCTATTACCATTTTCTTAATTGTTTTGAGTTTTTTTTTTCAGGTCTTTTCCTTCTCTTGTGTTTTCTGCCTAGAGAAGTCCCTTCAGCATTTGCTGTAAGCTGGTTTGGTGGTGCTGAATTCTGTTAACTTTTGCTTGTCTGTAAAGGTTTTGATTTCTCTGTTGAATCTGAATGAGAGCTTTGCTGAGTACAGTTATCTCGGTTGTAGTTTTTTCCCTTTCATCACTTTAAATATATCTGGACACTCCCTTCTGGCCTGTAGAGTTTCTACTGAAAGATCAGCTGTTAACCTTATGAGGATTCCCTTGTATGTTATTTGTTGCTTTTCCCTTGCTGCTTTTAATATTTTTTCTTTTTGTTTAATTTTTGTTTGATTAATATGTGTCTCAATGTGTTTCTCCTGGGGTTTATCCTGTATGGGACTCTCTGTGCTTCCTGGACTTGATTATTTCCTTTCCTATGTTGGAGAAGTTTTCAACTATAATGTCTTCAAATATTTTCTCAGACCCTTTCTTTTTTTCTTCTTCTTCTGTGACGCCTATAATTTGAATGTTAATGCACTTAATGTTGTCCCAGAGGTCTTTGAGACTGTCCTCCATTCTTTTCATTCTTTTTTCTTTATTCTGCTCTGTGGCAGTTATTTTCACCATTCTATCTTCCAGCTCACTTATCCATTCTTCTGCCTCAGTTATTCTGCTATTGATTCCTTCTACAATATTTTTAATTTCAGTTATTTTGTTTTCATTACTGTTTGTTTGCTCTTTACTTCTTCTAGGTCCTTGTTAAACGTTTCTTATATTTTCTTTATTCTATTTCCCCGATTTTGGGTCATTTTTACTATCATTACTCTGAATTCTTTTTCAGGTAGTTTGCCTATTTCCTCTTCATGTATCTGGTCTTGTGAGTTTTATCTTGCTCTTTTTTCTGTAAGATATTTCTCTATCTTCTCATTTTGTCTAATTTACAGTATTTGCAGTCTCCTTCCCTAGGCTGCAGGGTCGTAGTTCCTCTTGCTTCTGTTCTGTGCCCCCAGTGGTGGGGTTTGTCCAGTGTCTTGTATAGGCTTCCTGATGAGAGGGACTAGTTCCTACGTTCTGGTGTGTGGAGTTGAGTCTTTTCCCTCTGATGAGCAGAGCCATGTCAGGTGGTGTGTTTTGGGGTGTCTGTGAGCTTAGTATGACTTTAGGTAGTCTGAGTTCTGATGGGTGGGTTTGTGTTCCTATCTTGTTTATTGTTTGGTGTGAGGCGTCCAGCACTGGGAGCTTCTGGCAGTTGAGTGGAGCCAGCTCTTGGATTTAGATAGAGGCCTCAGTGAGAATTCTCAGTGATTAACCTTCCCTCTGCCTGGGAAATCTCTAGTGGTCCAGCAACCTGGACTTAGTGATCCCACTCCAGAGGCTCAGGCCCAACTTCTGGTCGAGGGACCAAGACCCCAGAAGTCACTCATCCTGACAATAAAAGGAATTAAAAAAAAAAGACTAACAAAACCCCAGACAAATGGTAAAAACTAAAATCAAACAAAGAGAAACAGAAAAAAGGAAACACACACACACACACACACACACATCCGTACATTGGTGAAAGTGGGGTGTTAAAGTCATCTACTATTATTGTGTTACTGTTGATATCCCCTTTTATGGCTTTTAGCATTTGCCTTATGTACTGAGGAGCTCCTATGTTGGGTGCACATATATTTACAATTGTTATATCTTCCTCTTGGATTGATCCCTTGATCATCATATAGTGTCCTCCCTTGTCTTTTGTAATTGTCTTTATTTTAAATTCTATTTTGTCTGAAATGAGAATTGCTATGCCAGCTTTCTTTTGATTTCCATTTGCATGGAATATCATTTTCCATCCCCTCACTTTCAGTCTATATGTGTCCCTAAGTCTGAAGTTGGTCTCTTCTAGACAGCATATATATGGGTCTTGTTTTTGTATCCATTCAGCCAGTCTTTGTCTTCTGGTTGGGGTATTTAATCCATTTACATTTAAGGTAATTATCGATATGTATGTTCCTATTACCATTTTCTTAATTGTTTTGAGTTTTTTTTTTCAGGTCTTTTCCTTCTCTTGTGTTTTCTGCCTAGAGAAGTCCCTTCAGCATTTGCTGTAAGCTGGTTTGGTGGTGCTGAATTCTGTTAACTTTTGCTTGTCTGTAAAGGTTTTGATTTCTCTGTTGAATCTGAATGAGAGCTTTGCTGAGTACAGTTATCTCGGTTGTAGTTTTTTCCCTTTCATCACTTTAAATATATCTGGACACTCCCTTCTGGCCTGTAGAGTTTCTACTGAAAGATCAGCTGTTAACCTTATGAGGATTCCCTTGTATGTTATTTGTTGCTTTTCCCTTGCTGCTTTTAATATTTTTTCTTTTTGTTTAATTTTTGTTTGATTAATATGTGTCTCAATGTGTTTCTCCTGGGGTTTATCCTGTATGGGACTCTCTGTGCTTCCTGGACTTGATTATTTCCTTTCCTATGTTGGAGAAGTTTTCAACTATAATGTCTTCAAATATTTTCTCAGACCCTTTCTTTTTTTCTTCTTCTTCTGTGACGCCTATAATTTGAATGTTAATGCACTTAATGTTGTCCCAGAGGTCTTTGAGACTGTCCTCCATTCTTTTCATTCTTTTTTCTTTATTCTGCTCTGTGGAACTATCTGGCCCTGGGCTTTTGTTTGTTGGAAGATTTTTAATCAGTTTCACTTTCATGCTTGTGCTTGGTCTGTTCGTGTTTTCTATTTCTTCCTGATTCAGTCTTGGTAGGTTGTACTTTTCTAAGAGTTTGTCCAGTTTTTCCAGGTTGTCCATTTCACTGGCATATAGTTGCTTATAGTACTCTCTCATGATCCTTTGTATTTGTGTGGTATCAGTTGTTACTTCTCCTTTTTCATTTCTAATTCTGTTGATTTGAGTCTTTCCCCTTTTTTTCCTGATGAATCCAGCTAATGGTTGATCAATTTTGTTTATCTTCTCAAAGAACCAGCTTTTAGTTTTATTGATCTTTGCTATTGTTTCCATCATTTCTTTTACCTTTATTTCTGATCTGATCTTTATGATTTCTTTCCTTCTGCAAATTTTGGTTGATATTTTTTTTTGTTCTTCTCTAATTGCTTCAGGTGTCAGGTTAGGTTCTTTATTTGAGATTTTTCTTGTTTCTTAAGGTAGGATTTTATTGCTATACACTTCCCTTTTAGAACTGCTTTTGTGTATCCTATAGGTTTTGGTTCATCATGTTTTCATTGTCATTTGTTTCTAGGTATTTTTAAATTTCTTCAGTGATCTCCTGGTTGTTCAGTGGCATATTGTTTAGCCTCTGTGTGTTTGTATCTTTTACAGTTTTATTCCTGTAATTGACATCTAGTCTCATAGTGTTGTGGTTTGAAAAGATGCTTGATACAATTTCAATTTTCTTAAATT
>NC_041224.1:72976605-72977814 GCF_002837175.3 Physeter macrocephalus
AGTGTATTCTGTTGTTTTTGGATGGAATGTCCTATAAATGTCAATTAAGTCCATCTGCTCTAATGTGTCATTTATAGCTTGTGTTTCCTTATTTATTTTCATTTTGGATGATCCGTACATTGGTGAAAGTGGGGTGTTAAAGTCATCTACTATTATTGTGTTACTGTTGATATCCCCTTTTATGGCTTTTAGCATTTGCCTTATGTACTGAGGAGCTCCTATGTTGGGTGCACATATATTTACAATTGTTATATCTTCCTCTTGGATTGATCCCTTGATCATCATATAGTGTCCTCCCTTGTCTTTTGTAATTGTCTTTATTTTAAATTCTATTTTGTCTGAAATGAGAATTGCTATGCCAGCTTTCTTTTGATTTCCATTTGCATGGAATATCATTTTCCATCCCCTCACTTTCAGTCTATATGTGTCCCTAAGTCTGAAGTTGGTCTCTTCTAGACAGCATATATATGGGTCTTGTTTTTGTATCCATTCAGCCAGTCTTTGTCTTCTGGTTGGGGTATTTAATCCATTTACATTTAAGGTAATTATCGATATGTATGTTCCTATTACCATTTTCTTAATTGTTTTGAGTTTTTTTTTTCAGGTCTTTTCCTTCTCTTGTGTTTTCTGCCTAGAGAAGTCCCTTCAGCATTTGCTGTAAGCTGGTTTGGTGGTGCTGAATTCTGTTAACTTTTGCTTGTCTGTAAAGCCCCTTTTTTTCCTGATGAATCCAGCTAATGGTTGATCAATTTTGTTTATCTTCTCAAAGAACCAGCTTTTAGTTTTATTGATCTTTGCTATTGTTTCCATCATTTCTTTTACCTTTATTTCTGATCTGATCTTTATGATTTCTTTCCTTCTGCAAATTTTGGTTGATATTTTTTTTTGTTCTTCTCTAATTGCTTCAGGTGTCAGGTTAGGTTCTTTATTTGAGATTTTTCTTGTTTCTTAAGGTAGGATTTTATTGCTATACACTTCCCTTTTAGAACTGCTTTTGTGTATCCTATAGGTTTTGGTTCATCATGTTTTCATTGTCATTTGTTTCTAGGTATTTTTAAATTTCTTCAGTGATCTCCTGGTTGTTCAGTGGCATATTGTTTAGCCTCTGTGTGTTTGTATCTTTTACAGTTTTATTCCTGTAATTGACATCTAGTCTCATAGTGTTGTGGTTTGAAAAGATGCTTGATACAATTTCAATTTTCTTAAATT
>NC_041224.1:72979162-73023872 GCF_002837175.3 Physeter macrocephalus
TTCTGGGACCCCTATAATTCGAATGTTGGTGCATTTAATGTTGTCCCAGAGGTCTTTGAGACTGTCCTCCATTCTTTTCATTCTTTTTTCTTTATTCTGCTCTGTGGCAGTTATTTTCACCATTCTATCTTCCAGCTCACTTATCCATTCTTCTGCCTCAGTTATTCTGCTATTGATTCCTTCTACAATATTTTTAATTTCAGTTATTTTGTTTTCATTACTGTTTGTTTGCTCTTTACTTCTTCTAGGTCCTTGTTAAACGTTTCTTATATTTTCTTTATTCTATTTCCCCGATTTTGGGTCATTTTTACTATCATTACTCTGAATTCTTTTTCAGGTAGTTTGCCTATTTCCTCGATTTCTCTGTTGAATCTGAATGAGAGCTTTGCTGAGTACAGTTATCTCGGTTGTAGTTTTTTCCCTTTCATCACTTTAAATATATCTGGACACTCCCTTCTGGCCTGTAGAGTTTCTACTGAAAGATCAGCTGTTAACCTTATGAGGATTCCCTTGTATACCTTTATTTCTGATCTGATCTTTATGATTTCTTTCCTTCTGCAAATTTTGGTTGATATTTTTTTTTGTTCTTCTCTAATTGCTTCAGGTGTCAGGTTAGGTTCTTTATTTGAGATTTTTCTTGTTTCTTAAGGTAGGATTTTATTGCTATACACTTCCCTTTTAGAACTGCTTTTGTGTATCCTATAGGTTTTGGTTCATCATGTTTTCATTGTCATTTGTTTCTAGGTATTTTTAAATTTCTTCAGTGATCTCCTGGTTGTTCAGTGGCATATTGTTTAGCCTCTGTGTGTTTGTATCTTTTACAGTTTTATTCCTGTAATTGACATCTAGTCTCATAGTGTTGTGGTTTGAAAAGATGCTTGATACAATTTCAATTTTCTTAAATTCACTGAGGCTTGATTTTTGACCCAAGATGTGATCTATCCCGGAGAATGTTCTGTGTGCACTTGGGAAGAGAGTGTATTCTGTTGTTTTTGGATGGAATGTCCTATAAATGTCAATTAAGTCCATCTGCTCTAATGTGTCATTTATAGCTTGTGTTTCCTTATTTATTTTCATTTTGGATGATCCGTACATTGGTGAAAGTGGGGTGTTAAAGTCATCTACTATTATTGTGTTACTGTTGATATCCCCTTTTATGGCTTTTAGCATTTGCCTTATGTACTGAGGAGCTCCTATGTTGGGTGCACATATATTTACAATTGTTATATCTTCCTCTTGGATTGATCCCTTGATCATCATATAGTGTCCTCCCTTGTCTTTTGTAATTGTCTTTATTTTAAATTCTATTTTGTCTGAAATGAGAATTGCTATGCCAGCTTTCTTTTGATTTCCATTTGCATGGAATATCATTTTCCATCCCCTCACTTTCAGTCTATATGTGTCCCTAAGTCTGAAGTTGGTCTCTTCTAGACAGCATATATATGGGTCTTGTTTTTGTATCCATTCAGCCAGTCTTTGTCTTCTGGTTGGGGTATTTAATCCATTTACATTTAAGGTAATTATCGATATGTATGTTCCTATTACCATTTTCTTAATTGTTTTGAGTTTTTTTTTTCAGGTCTTTTCCTTCTCTTGTGTTTTCTGCCTAGAGAAGTCCCTTCAGCATTTGCTGTAAGCTGGTTTGGTGGTGCTGAATTCTGTTAACTTTTGCTTGTCTGTAAAGGTTTTGATTTCTCTGTTGAATCTGAATGAGAGCTTTGCTGAGTACAGTTATCTCGGTTGTAGTTTTTTCCCTTTCATCACTTTAAATATATCTGGACACTCCCTTCTGGCCTGTAGAGTTTCTACTGAAAGATCAGCTGTTAACCTTATGAGGATTCCCTTGTATGTTATTTGTTGCTTTTCCCTTGCTGATTCTTCTGCCTCAGTTATTCTGCTATTGATTCCTTCTACAATATTTTTAATTTCAGTTATTTTGTTTTCATTACTGTTTGTTTGCTCTTTACTTCTTCTAGGTCCTTGTTAAACGTTTCTTATATTTTCTTTATTCTATTTCCCCGATTTTGGGTCATTTTTACTATCATTACTCTGAATTCTTTTTCAGGTAGTTTGCCTATTTCCTCTTCATGTATCTGGTCTTGTGAGTTTTATCTTGCTCTTTTTTCTGTAAGATATTTCTCTATCTTCTCATTTTGTCTAATTTACAGTATTTGCAGTCTCCTTCCCTAGGCTGCAGGGTCGTAGTTCCTCTTGCTTCTGTTCTGTGCCCCCAGTGGTGGGGTTTGTCCAGTGTCTTGTATAGGCTTCCTGATGAGAGGGACTAGTTCCTACGTTCTGGTGTGTGGAGTTGAGTCTTTTCCCTCTGATGAGCAGAGCCATGTCAGGTGGTGTGTTTTGGGGTGTCTGTGAGCTTAGTATGACTTTAGGTAGTCTGAGTTCTGATGGGTGGGTTTGTGTTCCTATCTTGTTTATTGTTTGGTGTGAGGCGTCCAGCACTGGGAGCTTCTGGCAGTTGAGTGGAGCCAGCTCTTGGATTTAGATAGAGGCCTCAGTGAGAATTCTCAGTGATTAACCTTCCCTCTGCCTGGGAAATCTCTAGTGGTCCAGCAACCTGGACTTAGTGATCCCACTCCAGAGGCTCAGGCCCAACTTCTGGTCGAGGGACCAAGACCCCAGAAGTCACTCATCCTGACAATAAAAGGAATTAAAAAAAAAAGACTAACAAAACCCCAGACAAATGGTAAAAACTAAAATCAAACAAAGAGAAACAGAAAAAAGGAAACACACACACACACACACACACACACACAAAAGAAACAAAAACAGAACCAAATAAATAAAAAAGCAACGGAACAACCAGACAAATAAAAGAACCCAAGTACGAAATCAAACAATTAAGAAGAAAGCTGACAAGAGCCCCAAACTGAAAAACAAAACCAAAGCAGAGTGCCAACTGAAGAATGAAGAAACAAAACAAACCAACAAAAATGATATAAAAAAAGAAAAAGAGAAAGGGGAAAGAAGACAGAACAACAGAAAAGCAATGTAGAAACAAACAAACAAATATATATATTACAAAAAAAGACAAAGAAAACCCCAGAGAAATGGTAAAAACAAAATCAAACAAACAAACACAGAAACAAGGAAACACTCACACACGTAAAAGAAACAAAAATGAGCCAAGTAAAACAAAGAGCAAGAGAACAACCAGACAAATAGAAGAACTCAAAAACGAAATCAAACAATTAGGATTAAAACTAACAAAAACACGTAACCTAAAAACAAAACCAAAGCAGTGTGCCAACTGAAGAATAAAGCAAAGAAACAGAACAAACCAATAAAGATGATTTTAAAAATAGTAATAATAAAATAAAATAAAATAAAATAAAAAGGGAAAAAACACAGGACCACCAAAAAGCAAAGTAGAAATGGAAATATACCAAAAATAAAAATATATTAAAGCAAGAGAGGAAGAAAAAATAAGGGAAAAGAACACAGAACAACAGAGAAGCAGAGTAAAAATAGAAATGTATTTAAAAAGAAATAAAAAATAAAAATATGTTATAAAACACAGGGATCCCAAAAGACTAAAAAACAAACAAAACAAAAAAACCAAAAGACTAAAACAACAAACAAACAAAAAAAGAAAGAAAAAGAAGCCAAAAAAAAGGACCAACAACAGAATGAATCAAAACATAATAGAATTAATAGTAATAATTATGTTTCCCTGCAGTCTCCGCTGTAAGTGTCCTTGCACACACCATGAGCCACAGCCCACCTCCGCCTCCCCAAGAGCCTCTCCTCTGCCTCTGGGCTGGTCTCTAGACCTGCTGTGGGCCCTGTGGGGACCACTCAGACTCTTATCTGGCCTAATTCTTGTTTGTGCTGCCCCCAAAGTCCACAGTTACCAGAGCTAGACTGTTTTCATTTGTGGGAACACTCATTGTCTATTCAGGTATTCCACAGATGCAGAGTCTACCTAGCTGATAGCAGGGATTTAATCTGCAGCTTGTACATCTTATGGAAAGAGTTTTAAGCTTCTTCCTTAGTCATCCCTGGGGTTCAGCTTTGGTTTTATCCCCACCTCTGCATGTGGTCCTGTATCTGGTCTTGTGAGTTTTATCTTGCTCTTTTTTCTGTAAGATATTTCTCTATCTTCTCATTTTGTCTAATTTACAGTATTTGCAGTCTCCTTCCCTAGGCTGCAGGGTCGTAGTTCCTCTTGCTTCTGTTCTGTGCCCCCAGTGGTGGGGTTTGTCCAGTGTCTTGTATAGGCTTCCTGATGAGAGGGACTAGTTCCTACGTTCTGGTGTGTGGAGTTGAGTCTTTTCCCTCTGATGAGCAGAGCCATGTCAGGTGGTGTGTTTTGGGGTGTCTGTGAGCTTAGTATGACTTTAGGTAGTCTGAGTTCTGATGGGTGGGTTTGTGTTCCTATCTTGTTTATTGTTTGGTGTGAGGCGTCCAGCACTGGGAGCTTCTGGCAGTTGAGTGGAGCCAGCTCTTGGATTTAGATAGAGGCCTCAGTGAGAATTCTCAGTGATTAACCTTCCCTCTGCCTGGGAAATCTCTAGTGGTCCAGCAACCTGGACTTAGTGATCCCACTCCAGAGGCTCAGGCCCAACTTCTGGTCGAGGGACCAAGACCCCAGAAGTCACTCATCCTGACAATAAAAGGAATTAAAAAAAAAAGACTAACAAAACCCCAGACAAATGGTAAAAACTAAAATCAAACAAAGAGAAACAGAAAAAAGGAAACACACACACACACACACACACACACACACAAAAGAAACAAAAACAGAACCAAATAAATAAAAAAGCAACGGAACAACCAGACAAATAAAAGAACCCAAGTACGAAATCAAACAATTAAGAAGAAAGCTGACAAGAGCCCCAAACTGAAAAACAAAACCAAAGCAGAGTGCCAACTGAAGAATGAAGAAACAAAACAAACCAACAAAAATGATATAAAAAAAGAAAAAGAGAAAGGGGAAAGAAGACAGAACAACAGAAAAGCAATGTAGAAACAAACAAACAAATATATATATTACAAAAAAAGACAAAGAAAACCCCAGAGAAATGGTAAAAACAAAATCAAACAAACAAACACAGAAACAAGGAAACACTCACACACGTAAAAGAAACAAAAATGAGCCAAGTAAAACAAAGAGCAAGAGAACAACCAGACAAATAGAAGAACTCAAAAACGAAATCAAACAATTAGGATTAAGACTAACAAAGATGATTTTAAAAATAGTAATAATAAAATAAAATAAAATAAAATAAAAAGGGAAAAAACACAGGACCACCAAAAAGCAAAGTAGAAATGGAAATATACCAAAAATAAAAATATATTAAAGCAAGAGAGGAAGAAAAAATAAGGGAAAAGAACACAGAACAACAGAGAAGCAGAGTAAAAATAGAAATGTATTTAAAAAGAAATAAAAAATAAAAATATGTTATAAAACACAGGGATCCCAAAAGACTAAAAAACAAACAAAACAAAAAAACCAAAAGACTAAAACAACAAACAAACAAAAAAAGAAAGAAAAAGAAGCCAAAAAAAAGGACCAACAACAGAATGAATCAAAACATAATAGAATTAATAGTAATAATTATGTTTCCCTGCAGTCTCCGCTGTAAGTGTCCTTGCACACACCATGAGCCACAGCCCACCTCCGCCTCCCCAAGAGCCTCTCCTCTGCCTCTGGGCTGGTCTCTAGACCTGCTGTGGGCCCTGTGGGGACCACTCAGACTCTTATCTGGCCTAATTCTTGTTTGTGCTGCCCCCAAAGTCCACAGTTACCAGAGCTAGACTGTTTTCATTTGTGGGAACACTCATTGTCTATTCAGGTATTCCACAGATGCAGAGTCTACCTAGCTGATAGCAGGGATTTAATCTGCAGCTTGTACATCTTATGGAAAGAGTTTTAAGCTTCTTCCTTAGTCATCCCTGGGGTTCAGCTTTGGTTTTATCCCCACCTCTGCATGTGGTCCACCCACAGGAGTATGGTCCTGAGGCTGCCTTGGAGCTCTTGGGTCAGTCCCTGTTAGGACAGTGTGCAGATGTGGTATGATTGCTTACATCATGGAGCCCTGGTGGTGCCAAATGCACAGGGAAGCCAGCAGTCATGGGTGCAAGAGATATGGCCCTACTTTTGGCCTTTTCTGGTACCTGGCATAAGGCACGTGAGGGCCAGCCCTGGCCAGGGTTTTTCTGGCACCTGGCAGCAGGAGTGTGAGGGTCAGCCCTGAGAGGGCTTTTTTTTTGTTTTAATTGCCCTGCAGCTGGCACATGAGGGCCAGCTCTGAGGGGGCTTTTTTTATTGCTTGGCAGCTGGTTCACAAGAGACAGCCCTCAGTGTGCTTCTTCTATTGTCATAGGCAGATACCAGTGTGTTGGGAGAGAGGTTACAATAGTGGCTCTTTCCCCTGCGTGACTCAGCATAGCGCCCTGCTTCCATGGCAGTCCAGTCTTCCTCCATAGGCATTCCCTGCTGAGGATTTCCTCCCTCCCCTCCCCTCAGTCCATCTACCCACAGCCAACAGCAGTTGTCACTCCAGGCCTGTTCTCCAATCCCTACACTCCAGCTCCCAGTCCCCTTGCACATCTGTGAAGCATGTCCCAGTCTGGGCCATGTAGGGCCGTGGTACAGACCATCTGTGTACTTCTCATTCTGTCCCATCTCCCAGAGATTGGCAGCTTCACCCTCTTCCAACAGCCTCAAATGCTTCCCTTCTGTCCCAATTGATTTCCCCATCGGAGATGGGATTTCCCTGAATTTGGGAATATCTCCTCTTCTTCAGCTCCCTCACCCCAGTGTGCAGGTCCCCTCCCACTTCCTCTCCTCCTCTTTCTCCCTTCTTTTTTTCCATCCTACCCAGTTATGCAGGGATCTTTATAGTTCTTTTCAGTGTCCAAGGTCTTCTGCTAGTTTTCAGCGGGTGTTCTGTGAGAGTTGTTGCATCTATAGGTGTATTCCTGATGTATCCATGGAGAGAGGTGAACTCCACGTCCACCTACTCCTCTGCCATCTTGAATCTCCTGGGTTTTTTGTTGTTGTCCTTCTTCTTTCCCTAGTTGCTTTAGGTATAAGGTTAGACTGTTTGAGATTTTTCTTGCTGCTTGAGGTGGGATTGTATTGCTATATACTTCCTTTTTAGAACTGCTTTTGCTGCATCACATAGATGTTGGGTCATTGTGTTTTTATTGTCATTTGTTTCTAGGTATTTTTTGATTTCTTCTTTGAGTTCTTCAGTTCCCCACCAGGGGTGCTTGTTCCTTCCTATTTCCCCCCTTTTTTTTTCTTTCTTCCATCCTACCCAGTTGTGTGGGGATTTTCTTGTCCTTATAAGTGTCTGAGGTCTTCTGATAGTGTTCAGCAAGTGTTCTGTGAGAACTGTTCCATTTGTACATGTATTCTTTTTTTCTTTTTTTTTTTTTGTGGTACGTGGGCCTCTCACTGTTGTGGCCTCTCCCGTTGCGGAACACAGGTTCCAGACGCGCAGGCTCAGCAGCCATGGCTCATGGGCCTAGCCGCTCCATGGCATGTGGGATCCTCCCGGACCGGGGCACGAACCCATGTCCCCTGCATCGGCAGGTGGACTCTCAACCACTGCGCCACCAGGGAAGCCCCTGTGCATGTATTCTTGATGTACTTGTGAGGAGAGGTGAATTCTGTTTCCTCCTATTCCACCATCTTGACTCCTCCCCAGTTGTTTGATTCTTTGTTGTTGAATTGTGTGAGTTCTTTACATATTTTGGATATTAACCTCGTATGGGTTATATCATTTACAAATATTTTTTCCCATTCAGTAGCCTGTCTTCATTTTATTAATGGTTTCCTTTGCTGTGCAGAAGTGTTTTAGTTTGATGTAGTCCCAGTTGCTTATTTTTGTTTTGCTTCCCTTGACTGAGGCGACATATCTAGAAAGATATTACTAAGACCAATGTCAAAGAGTGTACTGCCTGTGTTTTCCTTTAGGATTTTTATGGTCTCAGGTCTTACATTCAAGTCTTTAATCCATTTTGAGTTAACTTCTGTGTATGGTGTGAGATCGTGGTCTAGTTACATTTGTTTTCAGGTAGCTGTCCCCATTTTCCCAACACTATTTATTGAAGAGATTGTCCTTTCTCCGTGTATGTCCTTTGCTCCTTTGTCATAAATTAATGTCCATATATGTGTGTGTTTTTTTCTGGGCTCTCAATTCTGTTCCATTTATCTATGTGTCTGTTTTTGTGTCAATACAGTGCTGTTTTGGTTACTATGGCTTTGTAATATAGTTTGAAATCAGGGACTGTGATACCTCCAGATTTGTTCTTTTTTCTCAGGATTGTTCAGGCTGTTTTGGGTCTTTTGTGATTCTGTACAAATTTTATATTCTAATTCTGTGAAAAACCTCCTTGGTATTTTGATAGGGTTTTCATTGAGCCTGTAGATTGCTTTGGGTAGTATGGTCATTTTAACAATATTAGTTCTTCCAATACAAGAGCACAGGATATCTCTCCATGTATTTGTGTTGTCTTCAATTTCTTTTACCCGTACATAGAATATAAAAAAACTAATAAAGAAACAAAAATAAATGAACAAATCAAACCAAACAAAAACGAATGCATAGATACAGAGAACAGAGTAGTGGTTACCAGAGGGGCAGGGGTGGGGATGATGAAATGGATAAAGGGGATCAACTGTATTTGATGGGTAAAAAATGAATTTTGGGTGGTGGTTGTAGGCTATAGAGAAATAGAAACATTATGTACACATGAAACTTATATAATGTTATCAGTCAGTGTTACCTCAATAACAACAACAACAAAGAACCTCTATAATGGCTGAAAAGAATTTCAAACAAAAATGAATAATTTCACCTTTTAAACTCTGAATACTGGGCAGTGGATCACTGGCTGCGGAGAACCTGGTTTTCTGGGCTGGGTTTTAGATGTCAGCTTTCATGCATGTTTTCTTTCTGGCCAATTTAGTAGAGAGTGAGGAAAGAAGATGAGAATTTCTATCTAGGGGGATGTAGATTTCTTGAGAATAGAATGTGAAACTTTTGCCTTTTAAGATTTTCTTGCATGTAGTAGTTAATCAGTAACACTTGAGTGAATAAAATCACATCACTTAATTAGTGTGTTAGGACTTTTAGGAAAACACCAAAGAGGGGAAGACATACCTATTAAATATCATTTTAATTAAGTAAAAGCAACATACCTAAACAGCTAGGCTCCTTCCGCAAGAATTGGCCTTGTAGACTGGTTTCCTACTTGCATAGATATTTCATGGCAGAACTGAGTTGCTCTGAGATTTGAGCAACCCCCCTGTGTAGTCTCTAAATGAGGAGGGGTTTCACCCCTTTAGACTTGGCTGGAGAGCTGTTCAGGTTGCTGGGCTGGAGACACATGTGCCTGAGGCCCATTTTCCAAGGAGCACATAGAGGCCTGCAGTCTGAGTGCCTGCATTGCTCTGTGCACTGTGTGGTGGCATTGCAGTGTTGCTGTTGCCTGGCTTTTCTTCGTGATTGAATGAGCAGATGTCCTGAGGTTCAGTGACCTGCTGTGGGTGCTGAGGCCGTAAGTCTGCATGTCACATCTCCTCATCTGCCACATGAAGCTGGTGACACCTGTTAGGAGAGGCTCTGGGAGAATTCCAAGTAAGGTGATAGGGTATAAGAGCCACTAAGAACAATGTCTGTGAAAAACCATTTTTTTCACTTGTAAAATATACATAATATAAATTTTACCATCTTAACTGCTTTTAGATTACAGTTCAGTGACATTAGGTACATTCACACTGTTGTGAATCCATCACCAGTATCCATCTCTATAACTTTTTCTTTTTCTCAAACTGTACCTAAATAACATCTCCTTATTCCCCCCCTCCCCTCCTCCTAGTCCCTGGCAACCACCATTCTACTTTCTGTCTGTATGAACTTGACTACTTTAGGGACCTCATATAAGCAGAATCATTCAATATTTGTCCTTTTGTGCCTGGCTTATGTTACTTAGTGTAGTGTCTTCAAGGTTCACTTGTGTCATAGCAAGTGTTAAAAGTACTTTCTTTTTAAAGACTGAATACTATTCCATTGTATGGATAGACCACAGTTTGTTTATCTAGTCATCTGTTGATGGCCATTTGGATTATTTCCTTTTGGCTATTGTGAATAATACTACTATGCAATGGGTATATAAATATCTGCTTGAGTCCCTGGTTTCACTTCTTCTGGATAATTGCTCAGAAGTGGAATTGCCAGATCAAATGGTAATTCTATGTTTAAATTTTTTAGGAACTGTAATACTGTTTTCCACAGTGGCTGTACCATTTTACGTTCCCATCAGCAATGCGTGAGGATTCCAATTTCTTCACATCCTCACCCAAACTTATTTTCTGTTTTTCTTGTTATTTTTTACAACAATTATCCTATTGGGTGTGAGGTAGTATCCCACTGCAGTTTTGATTTACATTTCCCCAATGATTAGTAATGCTGAGCATATTTTCATGTGCTTTTTGGCCATTTGTATATCTTCTTCGGTGAAATGTCTATTTATGCCTGGTACTTTTTATGTTCAACAAATATGTATTATTACCATTAGAAAGTTTCCTCAGTGAGGAAAAATAAGATGAATAAATAAGAATTGAAACCAAGTAGAAAGTGACACACATGCCCAGTTTTTACTTCCTCTTGGTTTAACATGCCGCCCATTCCCTGGGGATTCTGAAGCAGGTGACCTTTGACTTGGGAGAACTTGGCTTGCACATGCCTCTGTTAGAACCTTTGTAATGGTGACAAGTATGGCCTACGGTGCAGATGTCAGAGTCAGTGGATCCCCAGCAAAGACACAAATGTGTTCAGAGTTAAACATTTCAGAAGGAGCTGGATGGAAAAATCTCTGCCCAGTGTTTGCCAATTTGCTCCCTTATTTTGGAGGCACCGGTAAACACCCAGCTAGCAAAGAGAAGACTTACAACAATGATCCTGTTTTGAATGGAAGTTCAATATAAGAGGTTTCCCAGGAAGAAGACGTGGCCTCTTGAGTCCAGTTTCCCCAAGCTTGTTATGAGAAACTCCAGCCAGTGCAGTGTAGGCGGAAACCCCTGTGCCCCCAAAAGATGGTGATGTTACACATATTGAATATTTGGTCATAAAGCCTTTATACATTTTTGCAAAACATATGTCTGTGCCTTATTTTTCCCAATAATCTGTTTTGTAATCAATTCTGATATTTTTATAAGGATGATATTGATTTCTGGGACCCAGACCTCTAACGGATGCTATTACACCTAAATGAAACAAGATCTACCTTAAAATGTCCAGGCTTGCAGCTCTCTCCAGGAACAAATGAAACTGTCAGGTGAGTAGCCTGTGCCAGCCTCAGAAGTCACTCTGGGAATTGGGTGAAATGAATGTGGAAACAGTGAACCAGAGGACTCGTTGTGACAGCTCTGACTTTCCCAGCCTTGGATGTGGGTCACAGATGAGCTGGTCAATGCCATGCTGAGTAATGCAGCATAGAAACCTTTTCTGCTTTTTTGTCCCTTGTGTCCGCTTAAAATTCTCCTACATTGAAGCACTTCAGAGTATAATTGCATAATTATGCATATGCATAATTGCTAACTCGTCTGTTTAATAATAATTTGTAAACATATACTTCACAGTGTTAGGAGAAGGGTAGTTAGGGAAGTTTTATTTTATTATTTATTATTTTATTATATTATAAAATTAACATAATTTTAGCTTATTTCTTTTGTATCAAATACCTTCAACTAGAGTGTTTATGCTCCTTTTTCATCTGCATGTAGACTTCCATGTTATACATGATGCAGAGGAAGGTGTTAGGAGCAGCATTTCACACCAGCAGAAGGTAAAGGTAGCTCCGGATGAGGAGCCTGACCCTGATCTGGCTGGCGCTGCTCAGGGACACCCTTGGCCTTGGGGCTTTGTGTCCCAGGAATGCAGGCACCAAGCTGCTTGCGTTCTGCACTGCTGCAAGTAGGCCATCATTTGGAACAGTGCTTTCTCTACTTTGGACACAGTGACAGCCTTCAAATCTGACACTGCAGCTGCTAGAGTTGGTGCATTAATCCCTGTCTGAGTGGCCAAGTACTGGACCCTGTGGAGGAGAACCATGGGCTCAATTCCTAAATCAATATCTCATGTCTATTTTCAAAAAACCTATCAGGTTTTGGTGAAATTAATGCCTGCATGAGTGAGTGAGCACCATGTGTTCATGGCCGAGGAACCTCTGAGGTGGCACAAATTCCACCTCACTGGGCAATGGCCTTGAAGCACTCGGGGCACTGGAAGCTAAAAGGGCATTTGCTGTCTGCCAGGCACAGTGCCAAGCATTCCACATGCATTGTTTCATAAGCCTTGAGTGAATATCACGAGTTGGCTCTCTTGGCATCCTGTCCTGCAGAGCCTGGAAAGCTAGACCCTACCTTTGCCATACTGTACTGCAGATAGAATTCTGAATGTGATTTATTACTCCAGTCAGAAGTCCTTGCACAGATTTGGAAGGCAAAGATGTGGGTGCTGGTGGCTTTGTCATCAGCCGCCTTCCAGTTCCTGGTCACTAGTCGGTGTCCAGAGGCAAGGCCGAGGGTGTGCATCAGGCTTGGGTTTTGCATATGTGGACTAGCAGGTATAGTGCAGCTGTGTCACAGTACAGTGGCTTCCTCATCCTGTGTCACGGTGAACATCATGCCCCCCAAAGGCAGCAGCTCCAATGAGTGGCCAGTTCTCCAGTTCTGGGTGTCAATCCCAGGGGCCAAGTCTAGAGCCAGCCTGTCTGACTCTGCCAATATTTTTGTAAGCATCTACCTCTCTGTGTGGAATTCCTTGCTTCTTTAGACAGTTAAAATATTTTTTTCTGCAACTGAACTGACTGATAAAGATAGGATTTATTATTTTGATTCAAAAAAGAAGTAATTGGGGTTCAGTAAGGTTAAGAATAAACAGTGAAAAAAAAAAGAATAAACAATGGATGAGTGTCAGAGATTAAATTTAAATCTATGCCTGTTATCTCCAAAGGGAACACATTTACATTGTGCCTTTAGATTTGTTTCCAAAGTGGGTCCGAACCAATAAATATTAAATAAGCAGAAGTTACTCTTCTTACAATGATGCAGAATATGTCTTGGAAACCCTGTCTTCCCCCAACGTGTAAGGTACAGGATAAAGCTTATCAAACACCCTTTAAATTCCATGTTTTTCCTTTAGAAAAAAAGAAAAAGAAACCAAAGCAAAAATGTGAGGCAATTTACAGGGAACTGAAAAGAAGGAAATAATAAACACGGAATGTGAGTTATGACTCAGCAGCTCTGCCTTGTGGAAATTTGCTACTGTTGTTTGTAATTCAAGGGCTTTGGTTATAAAGCTGATACCGGGTAAGGAGAAGAGGTCTTTGGGCCCCAGACAGGTGCATATTTGAAACTGAGATTCACACATCAGATGTGAAACATAAAGGTCTTCACCCTCAGTGAAACCCTGCCTACTTCAGTCTGAGCTCTGAATGGAGAAAATGCCTGTCTTAGAACTCATAACATTCTGTCTGCAACTATCATGGATTTGGGGTTCAGATTTGTGTTATTTGAGGAGTACAGTAATTCTCAAGCTGAGAAATTAACATACAAATCATTTTAGGGCACATTTACATGGATTTCTGGCAAGAAGTATATGTAAGCTTTCTTTGGAGGGGCATGTTCTCACATGATTCCCATAGATAAAACACTGTCGCTGATGAACTCACAATATACAGTCAAAAAGCAAAGGAGGAAATAATTCATCATGAATGAAAGTCAAAAGAAGCAATAAACTGGAGGGTTAGACCCTCAGAAATGTCAAGTGAAAAACTATGAAATAAACACTATAAAATATTCTTGAAAAGATTAAAGGCATACAAGATGAAATTGAAAAACATAAAAGAACAAAATACTATGAAAAAGAAAGGCAGATTTTTAAAGTAAAAGAACTTCTAGAAATAAAAAAAAAATTAATACTCAGTGTATGAAACAGCATGTTACACCCAGCTTAAAAATTAATGAATGAAAGAAACATCTAAAAAGTATAGAGCCGAGAGAAAAACAAGAAAGAAATTATGAAACAGAATATGAGTGACATTGATTAGGGAAGACTTTTTAAAAATTTTATTGAAGTATAGTTGATTTACAATGTTGTATTTAAGCATTTTTAACATACATTTAATATGAGTTCCAGGAGAGGAAGCAGAAAAAATGGAGATAATGTTTGAAGAGGTAATAGTTTCAATTCTCCCAGAATTCATTAAAGATATTGCTCCTCAGATTCAGGAAGCATTAGTTCTGAGGAGAACTTATTTATAAAATTGATCACACCAAGATACTGATCACCACAGACAAAGCAGAGAACTGAAGAAAGATTACATTAAAAGAAATGAAATAATTAGACTCAGAGCAAACTTCTCAGCTCTAACTACAGATAGAGCACGGATCAGCAAACTTCAACCCATATAATGTTTCATTGGGACACAGTCCCACTCACTCATGTTAAATGGCTTGCATGTTTGTATGGCTGCTTACCTGCTACAACAGCACAGGTGGGGTCTACATGCAGGACAGGTGGATGGCTTAATAATTCTTACCTTGGGTTTGGTAATAATCTGGGAGACCCTCTTCTTTGTGTTGGGCTTGTTGGACAAAGGGTTAGCAGCTTCAGGGTAATTTAGACTAGGAAGGGAATCCTGGAGTTTCCTTGTCTGTGGAATGAGGGCATGAGAACATCTCACTGATTCTATGTGGGTGTTGATCAAAGGTGTAGAAATCACCCAGCTCAGGCCTGGCCCTCAGGGTCCCCTCACCACAGGAGGGTTTAGAATGATTGATGTAGCAGAAATTCAGCCTCTGTACACAGATACCAAGTTGAACCTTGGACACAGAGTTTGGGTGAAGTAGAAAAGAATAGCTTTATTGCTTTGCCAGGAAAGGGGGCCACAGTGGGTTAATGCACTCAGAACTGTGTGTCCCAACCTGGAGGGGATAGTGAGGAGTTTTATAGTAATGATTCAAAGAGGGTGTGATCATTTCGTGGATAGTCTTTTTTTTTTTGTGGTACGCGGGCCTCTCACTGTTGTGGCCTCTCCCGTTGCGGAGTATAGACTCCAGACGTGCAGGCTCAGCGGCCATGGCTCACGGGCCTAGCCACTCTGCGGCATGTGGGATCTTCCCGGACCAGGGCACGAACCTGTGTCCCTTGCATCGGCAGGCAGACTCTCAACCACTGCGCCACCAGGGAAGCCCCGTGGACAGTCTTTTGATTGCTTGGTGGTGAGGTAATTGGGAGTCACCTTCTGGTTCTAACTGGTCTGGGGTCTACGGGCTTGTGGGCAGCATAGTTAACTTCTTCCACCTGGGGGGGGGGGGGGAGTGGTTTCAGTATCTGCAAAACAACTCAATGATATTGTTATGTGTATACCTTGAGGGGGAACCAGGCCCCTTCCCCAAGGCTGCATTATTTTTTCTTGACTGCTCCTCCCTTGTCTCTGCATTCTCCCCCCTTCCCTGATTAGCATCTGTTTGAACCTGCCCTTTGGAACTCAGGGAAGGTCATGGAGGCTGAATGAAGATTATTTCCTGTAATCAATAAATAGGGGACACAGAAAGGCTTGTGTCCAGGAACCCCATGGGTCCTGCTAAGTTTCATTGATCTTTACAGTGTCATCATAATGAGGGGCTTTCAAAGTCATCTTATGTTGAAAGTTTGGGAAACATTGCATGCTATGTCCCAGAGAGGAATGTTCCGGGGAGAAGTGTGGATTTGGTGTGCAGTGAGACCACACACATCATGTGAGGAACTGCACAAGCAACAAATTTGTCAAACCCAGTGTTCTCCAGGTGCATTTGACAACTACACAGGTACTACTAACATCCTGTGAAAACAGTGTTCTGTGAAAACTTCCCTCAGGAAAGGCTGTTTCAGATCAAACACTTACTCTATGGATGAGAAACCTGAGGCCAACAATGGGGAGGAGTTTTCGAGGTCAACTTGACAACTTGTTTGCTTTTGGTAGCTCTTTCCAGCTCCCGTGCGTGTTCTATTATATCATCACCAGAAAGCTGTATGCTCTTCCTTTGCTACAGTCACCAAGGCGTCTGAAACCCTATGTACTGATGTGAAAAATGCATTTGAATCCAATTTTACACCAAATAATTATTTGGTTCTACATGTACAACAATGTGTTTTTGAAGTCATGGAATTATTTGTTTCACTGAATATTCAATTCAGTGAAAGGGTTTTATTCATCCCTTTAGAAGATAATTACAGAAAACATTATGTCTAACATCAAGATCATGTTCTTTATATAATTCTGGATAGAAATTTCCTTACCTGGCTCTAAAATTAGAACTAGACTTTTTCCCAAACCACAAAACCCAACAAATGTCAAGTGGGCTTTTTACCCTGGAATCTATCCCATGAGCGTGAACTTATTGTGTTATTTTTAATTGCCTTGCAGCGTAGTTTAGTTCACTCTGTCCAAGTGAATCTAATTGTGGGACTTCTGGCTTTTTAGTCAGATCTAAAATCTCCATACAAATAACCCCAAAGCATCATTTCAGGTCAAGGCTTGTGACAGAAGAGGTTTTGCCTTGCAACTTTGCTTATTTCTGCTGTATGGAAGGTCAAATGGTATGACTTTCAGTAAGGTAATTTCGGATCTCCATTTTTCAATTTCAGTGTCATTCAGAAAATTTAATCCTAGGGTCTTCCCCACTGCCTCCCATATTTTCCTTCCATCCTTCTTCCCCACTTCTTCCCACCTTCCTTCCTTCCTTCCTTCTTTCCTTCCTTCCTTCCTTCCTTCCTTCCTTCCTCTCTCTCTCCCCTCCTCCCCTTTCCTTTTTTCTCTCCAATACTTATGCGGTTTCCTCTTAGATTTTTATTAGAGCTGGGAAAGATTTGAGGATTATATGGTTCAACCCCAACCTTTATTTTATATAGAAAGAAATTATGTCAAAGAAGAAGGACCTTTGGTGAACCAAGATTATTGTGAAGTCACAGTCTTGTTCTTTTCTCTTTTATATGTCTCCCTAACCTATATCTGATCTTACTGAAAATGAGGCCAAAAAAATGTGAATTGATGGTTTGAAACAATCTTCAGAGCCTTCCTCAAGAATATAGCGTTCCTTTTTTTCCAAGTGTAAAGTTGTAATAGCTTTGGCCTTCAACGTTCATTTTATTTCATATGTACAAAATATTGAGAGTTAACCATAAAATATGTGTCCCTCTCTTTAATTAATTTATATTTGGTGTGTTCTCTGTTTCAAATTACATTTTAGAAAAATGTTTCTACTTCAGTTTGTGTGCGTGCATGTGCATGCATGTGAGAGACAGAAAGAGAGAGAACGAGAGGAAGAGGGAGAAAGGCCTATCCACATGTAGGTCTTTAATAGTCACAGACTTCATGCAACCTAAATGGAAATCAGGAATTCTAACCCCTTCCCCCATAAAAACGTCCTTCAGTATTTAATGTTGATGATATATAGTCAAAATGAAACCAATGCAACTTTGTGTTCAGTGAGTTTAAGATTTATGTGAACTTAATTCATGTCTGGCAGTGTCTGTACAAGAATCATAGGCTATCAGGATGGACCTAGAGATGCTCATACTAAGTGAAGCAAGTCAGACAGAGAAAGACAAATACCACATGAGATCGCTTATATGTGGAATCTAAAAAAAATGGTCCAAATGAACTTATTTACAAAACAGAAACAGACTCACAAACATAGAAAAAAAAAAACCCATGGTTACCAAAGGGGAAAAGTGGGAGTACGAATAAATTAGGAATTTGGGATTAACAGATACACAAATAGAGGTATGGACGTATGTATCATGATAGCCTGTGGTATGTGCTGTTTGAGGATAAGAATAAAGTTAGTGAGTGTGCTCAGAGGACAGAGCAACTCACTCTGGAAATGTAGAGTTATTTCTGTTGTGAGAGAGACACTTAAATTGGTTTTGTAAGAAACCATAGAAAACAAAGGGGGAAGGACTTTTCAGAGCGTAGGAAGATTCTGGTTCTAAAAGGTTATGGAATGTCAAGAAATCTAACTGCATCACATAATTCTCTTTTCATCCAGGTTTTGCAAAAGTTTTGTGACTCTCAGCCTTGCCTTTCGTCCTGCTCCCAGAGAGACATCCACCTCTCACGCTGCGCTACTCCCAAGTGTATACTGCACATAGTGCCTCCAGTGAGTCCTCATAAATGGACAATGCAGCCAGAATGGATGGATGCCTTGTTCTGTCACTGGATGCTATGCACTTTGGTCAGAAGCTTGGAAAATTGTTTCTTCCTTTGCCTGGTTATAGCCATACTATAAATGACAGATACAATGTGTGGGGAGAGCTACGACCTCAGATGATGAATTAGAATTAATGAGAGCTTAAGAAGGCTGCTAAATATATAAAAAAATCAATTATAACCTCATCTTACAGAAAAACACTATTAGAAAGCAAAATTAAAAATTTTACTATAACATAGTATAGGAGAAGAAATAATTTTCCTCTATCCATCTTAAATTTTCAGCTGGGACTTTGTAACAAAGGACAGATTAACAAGAAAAAAGCACAGAAATTTGGTTAGATAAGTTTTAGATGACACAGGAGCCCTCATAAGGAAATGAAGACCCAAAGAAGTGGCAACATCTGAGGGCTTATGTATTAGGTTGAACAAAGAGGGGCCCCTGTGGGAAAGTAACTAAAACACTTGGAATGATTAAAAGTTTGGTCACAGTTACTCTGACAAGTCTGTTTGTGTACCATTCTCTAGGCCTTAACTTGTCACCTTTGGTGACAAGAATGTTTATTTCCTCCTGGTACAGAAAGGACATTTTTCACATGGGAAGCAGAGGTCAGAGTGCCCCCTCACATTTGTTTTTCAAGTGACTTTAGCTCAAAATAATCCTTATGCCAAAGCAGCATATCTTAGGGTGGCATATTCTGCCACCCTTCAATAAGATTAAAATCTCAAATACCTAATAACCAGTCTAACATAAGATAATGCAAGATATCTACAGAGGAAAGAAAATAACAAGTTGGTTTAATACACTAGAGAAGATCTAATATGCAGAGATATTGCTTGAAAGGTTCAATATGGTAAAGATGTCAATACAAATCTCAGTCAAAACCTGAGTAGGCATCTGGTAGAACTCGATAAATTGTTTCTAAAATTAATTCAAAATGCAAACATCCTAGAACAGCCAAAGACAAACAAGGAGAGAGGAGTTTCTCCCCCTGCTGTCAGCAGTGATCACATGTGATAGCCTGGCTTAAGGTTAAGGACAAATAGACCGGGGGCATAGGAAAAAGCCCAGAAACTTCATGTATTGATACTTGATATGCATCTATTGAAAATATGCATATATTTATCATTCATATATGACAGAATGGCACCAACTAATTGGTGGTATTGGGGCATTTTGTAACCATAAAGAAAAAAATATGAACTATTGCTTATCTCACACTATATAAGGAAATCAATTTGAGAAGTAATGTACATCTAAATGTGAAAAACAAAGCTATAAAGACTTTCAAAGACAGCATAGGAGAAGCTCTTTTCTCCTGTTCATTATACAAAACACATCTTAATAGAACAGAAACAGCAGTAAACAAAAACATTTAAAAATTTGACCACATTAAAATTAAGAACTTCTGTTTAAAAAAATAAACACCATTAAAAGAGTGACAAGGAAAGGAACTGAGGAGAAGAAGATATTTGCAACAAAGGGCTGTTATCCAAACATCTAAAGATCATATTGGGAGACCTTCAAGATGGCAGAGGAGTAAGACGTGGAGATCACCTTCCTCTCCACAAATACATCAAAAATACGTCTACATGTGGAACAACTCCTACAGAACACCTACTGAACACGGGCAGAAGACCTCAGACTTCCCAAAAGTCAAGAAAATCCCCACATACTTGGGTAAGGCAAAAGAAAAAAGAAAAAACAGAGACAAAAGAATAGGGATGGGACCTGCACTTCTGGGAGGGAGCTGTGAAGGAGGAAAAGGTTCCGCAAACTAGGGAGCACCTTTGCTGTCAGGGACTGGGGGTGGGCCAGGGGGTAAGATTCAGAACCACAGAGGAGAGCACAGCAACAGTGGTGCAGAGGGCACAGAGGAGAGATTCCCGCGCACAGGATCAGTGCCGACCAGCACTCACCAACCTGATACACTTTGCTCACACACCAGGGCTGGTGGCGGCTGAGAGCTGAGGCTTGGGCTTTGGCGGTCAGACCAAGGGAGAGGACTGGGGTTGGCTGTGCAAAAAGAGCCTGAAGGGGGCTAGTGTGTCACAGCTAGCTGGGAGGGAGTCCAGGGAAAAGTCTGAACCTACCCGAGAGACAAGAGACCATTGTTTCAGGGTGTGTGAGGAGAGGGTATTCCTGTTCCATGTGCCCACAGAAGGCAGAGCACTGCCTAAGTGAGCTCCAGAGAGGGCATGAGCCGCGGCTATCAGCTTGGACACCAGAGATGGGCATGAACTGCTAACACTGCTGCTGCTGCCACCAAGAATCCTGTGTGCAAGTGCAGGTCACTACCCACACTCCCCCAGGAGCCTGTGCAGCATGCCACTGCCAGGGTCCCATGATTCATGGACAACTTCTCTGGGAGAACACATGGGGTGCCTCAGGCTCTTGCAAAGTCATGTGGCCTCTGCTGCCACAGGCTTGCCTTGCATTCCTATTATGACTACTGTACCCCTCCTTCTCCCCTGCCTGAGTGAGAAAGAGAGCCCTAGTCAGCTGTTGCTTTAACCCCCTCCTTTCTGGGTGGGGAACAGATGCCCGAGGGCGACCTACATGCAGAGGCAGGGGCAAAACCAAAGCTGAACACCAAGAGCTGTGCAAACAAGGAAGAGAAAAGGAAATTTCTCCATGTAGCCTCAGGAGAAGCAGATTAAATCCCCACAATCAACTGGATAAACTGTGCATTTGTGGAATACCTGAATAGACAATGAAAATTCCCAAAGTTGAAGCAGTGGACTTTGGGAGCAACTGTAGACTTGGGATTTGTTTCTTCATCTGATTTGTTTTTGGTTTTATGTTTCTTAGCTTAGTCTTTAGTGCTTGTTATCATTGGTGGACTTGTTTATTGGTTTGGTTGCTATCTTCCTTTTTAAAAAAAATATATTTTTTCTTTTATTATTTAAAATGTTTTTCCTTTTTTCTCTTTTTGTGAGTGTGTATGTATATGTTTCTTTGTGTGATTTTGTCTGTTTTGTTTTGCTTTGACCAGTTGGTTTAGGGTTCTACCTGTTGGTTTTCTTTCTTTCTTTTTTTTTTTTTTTGCTTCCTTTTCTTCAGAGCTGTGTGGCTGGCAGGGTCATGGAGCTCTGGCTGGGTGTATGGCCTGAGCCTCCAAGGTGGGAGAGAAAAGTCCAGGACATTGGACCACCAGAGACCTCCTGGACCCCCTGTAATATCAACTGGTGAGAGCTCTCCCAGAGATCTCTGTCTCAACACTAAGACCCAGCTCCACCCAACGGCCAGAAAGCTCCAGTGCTGGATGCCCCATGCTGAAAAACTAGCAACACAGGAACACAACCCCACTCATTAGCAGAGAGGCTGCCTAAAGTCATACTAACTTCGCAGACACCTCAAAGCACACCACTGGACACGGCTCTGCCTACCAGAAGGACAATATCCAGCCCCACCCACCAGAACACAGGCACCAGTCCCCTCTACCAGGAAGCCTACACAAGCCACTCACCCACTGGGGGCAGACACCAAAAATAATGGGAACTGTGAACATGCAGCCTGCAGAAAGGAGACTCCAAACATGGTAAGTTAAACAAAATGAGAAGACAGAGAAATATGCAGCAGATGAAGGAGCAAGGTAAAAACCCACCAGACCAAACAAATGAAGAGGAAACAGGCAATCTACCTGAAAAAGAATTCAGAGTAATGATAGTAAAGATGATCCAAAATCTTGGAAATAGAATGGAGAAAATACAAGAAACGTTTAACAAGGACCTAGTATGAAGAGGAAACAGGCAATCTACCTGAAAAAGAATTCAGAGTAATGATAGTAAAGATGATCCAAAATCTTGGAAATAGAATGGAGAAAATACAAGAAACGTTTAACAAGAACCTAGTAGAACTAAAGAGCAAATAATGATGAACAAAACAATAAATGAAATTAAAAATACTCTAGGAGGAATCAGTAGCAGAATAATGGAGGCAGAAGAACAGATAAGTGACCTGGAAGAAAAAATAGTGGAAATAACTGCTGCAGAGCAGGGTAAAGAAAAAAGAATGAAAAGAATTGAAGACAGTCTCAGAGACCTCTGGAACAACATTAATCACACCAACATTAGAATTATAAGGGTCCCAGAAGAAGAAGAGAAAAAGAAAGTGTCTGAGAAAATATTTGAAGAGATTATAGTCGAAAACTTCCCTAACATGGGAAAAGAAATAGTCAATCAAGTCCAGGAAGTGCGGAGAGTCCCATACAAGGTAAATCCAAGGAGAAACACACCAAGACACATATTAATCAAACTATCAAAAAATAAATACACAACTCAGTATGGCAAGATGGAGTAGAAGGATGAGCACTCACTCCCTCTTGCAAGAGCACCAGAATCACAACTAACTGCTGAACAATCATTGACAGGAAGACACTGGAACTCACCAAAAATGATACCCCACATCCAAAGACAAAGGAGAAGCCACAATGAGATGGTAGGAGGGGTGCAATCACAATAAAATCAAATCCCATAACAACTGGGTGGGTGACTCACAGACTGGAGAACACTTATACCACAGAAGTCCATCCACTTGAGTGAAGGTTCTGAGCCCCAGGTCAGGCTTCCCTACCTGGGGGTCCGGCAATGGGAGGAGGAATTCCTAAAGAATCAGACTTTGAAGGCTAGCGAGATTTGATTGCAGGACTTCGACAGGACTGGGGGAAACAGAGATTCCACTCTTGGAGGGCACACACAAAGTTGTGTGCACATAGGGACCCAGGGGAAGGAGCAGTGACCCCATAGGAGACTGAAACAGACCTACTTGCTAGTGTTGGAGGGTCTCCTGTGAGGTAGGGTTTGGCTGTGGCTCACCATGGGGACAAGGACACTGGCAGCAGAAGTTCTGGGAAGTACTCCTTGGCATGAGCCGTCACAGAGTCCAACATTAGCCCCACCAAAGAGCCTGTAGGCCCCAGTGCAAATCCAAGGAGAAACACACCAAGACACATATTAATCAAACTATCAAAAAATAAATACACAACTCAGTATGGCAAGATGGAGTAGAAGGATGAGCACTCACTCCCTCTTGCAAGAGCACCAGAATCACAACTAACTGCTGAACAATCATTGACAGGAAGACACTGGAACTCACCAAAAATGATACCCCACATCCAAAGACAAAGGAGAAGCCACAATGAGATGGTAGGAGGGGTGCAATCACAATAAAATCAAATCCCATAACAACTGGGTGGGTGACTCACAGACTGGAGAACACTTATACCACAGAAGTCCATCCACTTGAGTGAAGGTTCTGAGCCCCAGGTCAGGCTTCCCTACCTGGGGGTCCGGCAATGGGAGGAGGAATTCCTAAAGAATCAGACTTTGAAGGCTAGCGAGATTTGATTGCAGGACTTCGACAGGACTGGGGGAAACAGAGATTCCACTCTTGGAGGGCACACACAAAGTTGTGTGCACATAGGGACCCAGGGGAAGGAGCAGTGACCCCATAGGAGACTGAAACAGACCTACTTGCTAGTGTTGGAGGGTCTCCTGTGAGGTAGGGTTTGGCTGTGGCTCACCATGGGGACAAGGACACTGGCAGCAGAAGTTCTGGGAAGTACTCCTTGGCATGAGCCGTCACAGAGTCCAACATTAGCCCCACCAAAGAGCCTGTAGGCCCCAGTGCTGGGTTGCCTGAGGCAGAACAATCAACAGGGAGGGAACTCAGCCCCACCCGTCAGCAGACAAGTGGATTAAAGTTTTACTGAGCTCTGCCCACCAGAGCAACACCTAGCTCTACCCAGCACCAGTTCCTCCCATCAGGAAGCTTGCACAAGTCTCTTAGATAGACTCATCCACCAGAGAGCAGACAGCAGAAGCAAGAAGACTTACAATTCTGCATCCTGTGGAATGAAAACCACTTTCACAGAGAGACAGACATATGAAAAGGCAGAGGACTATGTACCAGATGAAGGAACAAGATAAATCCCGTCCCAAAAAATAAATGGAGATAGACAACTTTCCAGAAAAAAAATTCAGAACAATGATGGTGAAGATGATCCAGGACCTCGGAAAAAGAATGGAGGCAAAGATCAAGAAGATGCAAGAAATGTTTTAAACAGACCTAGAGAATTAAGGAACAAACACCTAGAAGAATTAAAGCACAAACAAACAGAGATGAACGATACAATAACTAAAATGAAAAATATACTAGAAAAAATCAACTGCAGAATAACTGAGGCAGAAAAACAGCTAAGTGACCTGGAAGACAGAATGGTGGAATTCACTGCTGCAGAACAGAATAAAGAAAAAAGAATGAAAACAAATGAAGACAGCCTAAGAGACCTCTGGGACAACATTAAATGCAACAACTTTCACATTATAGGGAACCCAGAAAGAGGAGAGAGAGACAGGACCTGAGAAAATATTCAAAGAGATTATAGCTGAAAACTTCCCTGACATGGGAAAGGAAATAGCCACCCAAGTCCAGGAAGCACAGAGCCCCACCAGGATAATCACAAGGAGAAACACACTGAGACACATAGTAATCATGTTGACAAAAATTAAAGACAGAGGAAAATTATTAAAAGCAACAAGGGAAAAACAACAAGTAACATAAAAGGGAACTCCCATAAGGTTAACAGCTGATTTCTCAGCAGAAACTCTACAAGCCACAGGGAGTGGCATGATACATTTTAAGTGATGACAGGGAAGAAACTACACCCAAGATTACTCTACCCGGCAAGGATCTCATTCAGATTTGATAGAGAAATCAAAATCTTTTTATACAAGCAAAAGCTAAGAGAATTCAGCACCACCAAACCAGCTCTACAACAAATGCAAAAGGAACTTCTCTAAGTGGGAAACACAAGAGAAGAAAAAGACCTACAAAAACAAACCCAAAACAATTAAGAAAACGGTAATAGAAACATACATATGGATAATTACCTTAAATGTGAATGGATTAAATGCTCCAACCAAGACACAGGCTCACTGAAGGGATACAAAAACAAGATCCTTATATATACTGTCTACAAGAGACTTACTTCAGACTTAGGGACACATACAGACTGAAAGTGAGGGGATATAAAAAGATATTCCATGCAAATGGAAATCAAAAGAAAGCTGGAGAAGCAATACTCATACCAGATAAAATAGACTTTAAAATAAAGAATGTTACAAGAGACAAGGAAGGACACTCCATAATGATCAAGGGATCAATCCAAGAAGAAGATATAACAATTATAAATATATATGTACCCAACATAAGAACACCTCAACACATAAAGCTAACAGTCATAAAAGGGGAAATCATCAGTAACACAATAATAGTAGGTGACTTTAACACCCCACTTACACCAATGGAGAGATCATCCAAAATGAAAAGAAATAAGGAAACACAACCTTTAAATGACATATTAGACCAGAAGGACTATATTGATATTTATAGGACATTCCCTCCAAAAACAACACAATACACTTTCTTCTCAAGTGCTCATGGAATATTCTCCAGTATATATCACATCTTGGTTCACAAATCAAGCCTTGGTAAATTTAAGAAAATTGAAATCGTATCAAAATCTTTTCTGACCACAGTACTATGAGACTAGATATTAATTACAGGAAAATAAACTGCAAAAAATACGAACACATGGAGGTTAAACAGTATGCAACTAAATAACCAAGAGATCGCTGAAGAAATCAAAGAGGAAATCAAAAAATACCTAGAAACAAATGACAATGAAAACATGATGACCCAAAACCTATGGGATGCAGCAAAAGCAGTTCTAAGAGGGAAGTATAGAGCAATACAATCCTATTGCAAGAAACAAGAAACACTCAAATAAACAACCTAACCTTGCAATTAGAGAAGAACAAAAAAAGAAAACCACCAAAATTAGCAGATGGAAATAAATCATAAAGATCAGATCAGAAATAAATGAAAAAGAAATGAAGGAAACAATAGCAAAGATCAATAAAACTAAAAGCTGGTTCTCTGAGAAGATAAAATTGATCAACCATTAGCCAGACTCATCAGGGAAAAAAGGGAAAAGACTCAAATCAACAGAATTAGAAATGAAAAGGAGAAGAAACAACTGACACCGCAGAAATACAGAGAATCATGAGAGACTACTACAAACAACTATATGCCAATAAAAAGGACAACTTGGAAGAAATCTACAAACTCTTAGAAAGGTAAAATCTTCCAAGACTGAACCAGAAAGAAATAGAATATATGAACAGACCAATCACAAGCACTGAAATTGAGACTGTGATTAAAAATATTCCAACACACAATAGCCCAGGACCAGATGGCTTCACAGGGGAATTCTATCACACATTTAGAGAAGAGCCAAAATCTATGCTTCTCAAACTCTTCCAAAAGATAGCAGAGGGAGGAACACTCCCAAACTCATTCTATGAGGCCACCATCACCCTGATACCAAAACCAGACAAAGATGTCACAAAAAAAAGAAAACTACAGGTCAATATCACTGATGAACACAGATATAAAAATCATCAACAAAATATTAACAAACAGCCCAGCAGCACATTAAAAGGATGATACACCATGATCAAGTGGGGTTTATCCCAGAAATGCAAGGATTCTTCAATATACACAAACCAATCAATGTGATACACCATATTAGCAAATTGAAGAATAAAAACCATACGATAATCTCAGTAGATTCAGAAAAAGCTTTTGATAAAAGTCAACACCAATTTATGATAAAAACTCTCCAGAAAGTGGGCATGGAGGGAAACTACCTCAACATAATAAAGGCCATATATAACAAAGCCACAGCCAACATTGTTCTCAAGGTTGAAAAACTGAAACCATTCCCTCTAAGATTAGGAACTAGACAAGGTTGCCCACTCTCACCAGTATTATTCAACATAGTTGTGGAAGTTTTAGCGACAGCAATCAAGAAGAAGAAGAAAAAAAGTAATCCAAATAGGAAAAGAAGAAGTAAAACTGTCACTGTTTGCAGATGACATGATACTATACATACAGAATCCTAAAGATTCTATCAGAAAACTACTAGAGCTAATCAATGAATTTGGAAAAGTAGCACAATACAAAAGTAATGCACAGAAATCTCTTACATTCCCTTACATTAATGTCGGAATATCTGAAAGAGAAATTAAGGAAACACTCCCATTTAACACTGCAAAAAATGAATAAAATACCTAGGAATAACCTACCTAAGGAGACAAAAGATCTGTATGCAGAAAACTATAAGACACTGATGAAAGAAATTAAAGATGATACCAACAGATGGTGAGATATACCATGTTCTTGCATTGGAAGAATCAATATTGTGAAAATGACTATATTACCCAAAGCAATCTACAGATGCAATGGAATCCCTATTAAATTACCAATGGCATTTTTTATGGAACTAGAACCAAAATCTTAAAATTTGTATGGAGACACAAAAGACCCCAAATAGCCAAAGCAGTCTTGAAGGGAAAAAACGGAGCTGGAGGAATCAGGCTCCTGGACTTCAGACTATACTACAAAGCTACAGTAATCAAAACAATATGGTACTGGCACAAAAACAGAAATATAGATCAATGGAACAGGATAGAAAGCCCAGAGATAAACCCATGCACATATGGTCACCTTATATTTGATAAAGGAGGCAATAATGCACAATGGAGAAAAGACAGCATCTTCAATAAGTGGTGCTGGGAAAACTGAACAGCTAAATGTAAAAGAATGAAATTAGGACACTTCCTAACACCATACACAAAAATAACTTAAAATCTTTTGCACAACCAAGGAAACTATAAGCAAGACAAAAAGAAAACCCTCATAATGGGAGAAAATATTTGCAAACGAAGCAACTGACAAAGATTAATCACCAAAATATACAAGCAGCTCATGCAGCTCAATATCAAAAAACCAAAAACCCAATCCAAGAATGGGCAGAAGTCCTAAATAGACATTTCTCTAAAGAAGATATACAGATTGCCAACCAACACATGAAAGGATGCTCAACATCACTAGTCATTAGAGGAATGCAAATCAAAACCACAGTGAGGTAGCACCTCACACTGGTCAGAATGGCCATCATCAAAAAAATCCCAAAGCAATAAATGCTGGAGAGATTGTGGAGAACGGGGAACCCTCTTGCACTGTTAGTCGGAATGTAAATTTATATAGTCACTATGGAGAACAGTATGGAGGTTCCTTAAAAAACTAAAAATAGAACTACCATATGACCCAGCAATCCCACTACTGGGCATATACCCTGAGAAAACCATAATTCAAAAAGAGTCATGTACCAAAATGTTCATTGCAGCTCTATTTACAATAGCCAGGACATGGAAGCCACCTAAGTGTCCATCAACTGTTGAATGGATAAAGAAGATGTGGCATATATATAGCATGGAATATTACTCAGCCATGAAAAGGAATGAAATTGAGTTATTTGTAGTGAGTTGGATGGACCTATAGTCTGTCATACAGAATGAAGTATGTCAGAAAGAGAAAAACAAATATGGTATGGTAACATATATATATGGAATTTTAAAAAATGGTTCTGGTGAAACTGGGGACAGGACAGGATTAAAGACACAGATGTAGAGAATGGACTTGAGGACATGGGGAAGGGAAGAATAAGCTGGGATAAAGTGAAAGAGTAGTATTGATATATATACACTACCAAATGTAAAATAGATAGCTAGTGGGAAGCAGCTGCATAGCACAGGAAGATCAGCTTGGTGCTTTGTGACCACCTATAGTGTTGGGATAGGGAGGGTGGGAGGGAGGCGCAAGATGGACAGGATATGGAGATATATGTACACATATAGCTGATTCATTTTGTTTTAAAGAAGAAACTAACACAACATTGTAAAGCAATTATACCCCAATAAAGATGCTAAAAAAAAAAAGAATAAATAGGGGCATTACAATGGATTCTGCAGATATTACAGAAAACAACAAAATAAAATCATGAAACATGCCAAAAAGAAATAAATATCATATTAATGAGAAAAAGACCAGTTGGTTAAAAATGGGTAAAAGGCTTAAGACATACTCCACAAATCGAAATGACCAATAAGTATAAGAAGAGGGGCTCTGATCGTTTTAGTAAGAAAAGAAATTCAAATTCAAACCACGGTAACATACCATTACATACATAAGCCAGTTGGCAAAAATTTTTTAATCTGAAAATACCATGTATTTTTGAGAAAGTGTATCAATTGGGAATCTTACAGTGCTTCTGAGCATGCAAAATAAGACCATGGCTTTGGAGGGTAGCGTAGCATTATCTATCAAAGTTAAGGATGCCTATGCACTATGCCCAGCACTTCCTCTATCAGAGTGGATCTCAGGGAAGCTTCTGCCTATGTACAAGAACCATACAGTGCTGTATGCTTCAAATAACCCCAGCCCGGAAACAAGGCAAGAGTCCCAAATGTCTACCATGAATGAAAAATAAATAAATGAATTGTGGTATATCCATGTAATGGAATATTATACATCAAGGGAAATGAATAAAATGCAGCTAAGCACAATAACAAAGATGGATATCAGTACTCAGAGAGGAAAGCAAGGTGCAAAATAGCACTGCCATCCTTGCAAGTCACATAAAGTTCCCCAAACAGGCAGAACTGGATAAAGGGTATAGGGATGCATACATCATTAGTAAAATTATAAGTAAGGGGACCGGGAAGTATTTATCACAAAATCAGGTTAATGGTGATTTGCAGAAGGAGGTAGAGGATCATGATTATGGAGACCACATAAAAGGCGTTTGGGGTGCTGTTAATGAGGCAGGTGCGGACATCCTGGGTATCTATTGGATATATATCCACACCCAGAAGGGGGAGTAGGGTTAGATATGGTGTGAGGGCAGGAAGGTAGAAACTGTGTTCTAGAACAGGAGTCCCCAACCCCCGCTACCAGTCGGTGGCCTGTTAGGAAACAGGCCACACAGCAGGAGGCTAGTGAGCGAAGCTTCATCTGCTGCTCCCCATCATTCCCCATTGCTCACATTACCACCTGAAACATCCCCCCTGACCTCCATGAAAAATTGTCTTCCACAAAACCGATCCCTGGTGCCACAAAAGTTGGGGAAGAAGGCATAGCACAGCCCAAAGGCAAGAGAGTACAGAGTTGAGTGGTGACTACTCTAAATGGATCAGTCCTGTTACATAGTCCTAACACGTTACAATATCTCACCTTCAAAATATTAAATGAAATACTCATTTTTAGTCTTTAATTTCTTTTTATAAATAGACACATCAAATAACACAAAATAAATATATCACTGTTTTGCATCTGCAGATCAGAAAACAGTTACTGCTAATAGCATATAATTTGTAAATAGCTCATTATTAGCATATGATACTGATTTCTATTTGACTTAAGAAGATGTTACTTTACATTAGTGTTTGTCATTTATTCCTTTCAAGATAATGATTTATACTTCCTTTCACTATTCTAGTAGTAATCTTTTTATCCATTTAAACATGGCAAAGAAATTACATTCCAGAGTAAACATATAAACTGCTTGTACGCATACTTTGATGACACTCCAACAATAAACTAAAAGGAAAAAATTACCTGTGAATATGCTGATTGAGTAAATTTTGTGTAAACATAATTTCAAACCCAAAGAAAGGAATTTGAAAATAATTTTTAGAAATTATTTAAATTTTGTTCCAAATATATTAATTTCATCGCTTTAGAAGTTGTTAAAGTAATAATTGATTATCTCCACATAATCAACAGAACAGTGGCTGTGAACTTCTTGTTTCTATCATAGGGCTGATTTAATTCCATTTTTAACACATGATCATAGCAAACATCTGTTAATGCCCCCTTTTTTCTTACTCCTACAATATTCAGCACAACCAAACCCTCGACTGAAAATATTTTTGAATGACTTTTAACCTCTATAAATAATTGTTACCATTTTTGCCACATTGTTCTAGATAGTAACAAATCTTTTGATTGATGAATTATTGAGCAAGAAAATGATCCCATTAAAAAAAAATCTGATCTTTACCATTCTAGGGGAGGAAAAACTTTACCATGACCCTATTGGGGTCCCTGGCTGGGTCTAAAAGTTAAACTGACAAAGACAGATTAGTGGGTGAAAAGCATACAGTTTACCTAATGTAAGTTTTACATAACATGGGAGCCTTCATAAGGAAATGAATACCTGAGGAAACAGTTAAACCTGAGCGTTCTTATATCAGGTTTGATGAAGAGTGAAAAGTCGTGGAAAAATGTGATGAGACAAAAGAGTAAGAACTAATGGTAGTGAGATGGGGGAGTTAGCAAGGCTGTTTGTTAGCACACCTCTCAGACAAGGGTGCTCCCTGCCTCAGGGTACAGGGAAGGGGCCCCTCATGTGAGGATCTGATGACCTGCTTCCAGGGACAAGTGGGTGGGAGGTCATCGGGTCCTTCCAGAATCTACCATTTCTCAAATTCCTTCAGCTTAAAATATTCAACATGCCAAGGTGCCATATTTTGGGGTTGTGTGTCCTGAACCCCCATCACCATAAATGTAACTCAGTGAGAAAGCAAGAAATAAAACTGCTCCATGAATGTTGGTTGATTTCATGGAGAAATTTGAAAAATGTCATTTCCATGATCATTAATTATGGGCAGTTAAAAATTAAACATTCACTTTACATTTTGACGATTTATTCAGTAAAAGCAGAGGGTGAAACTCATGGGTATCCAGGGCGTTTTTATGGGTTGTGGAGGGTTTAATATACTTGAACATCGACTCAACGTTATTAGAGTTAAGTGGAGAAGTGAAATGTATGTATACATATGCCATTTGAGAGAAGCTGTGATCGCTTCAATGGCACATGAAATTGCTTTGTCCAAGTTCACTAACTGAGTCCTTCTAAATCTAATGGATCCTCTCAGATGTTATCTCACTGAGCTCCTTTCCTCCCCTCCACCCTCTCCTTCCCCCCACCACAGCCCCGTTGCTCCCTCCCTCCCTCTACCCTGGCCCTGTCCTAATACCCTGACAACTTCTTCCTCCATCCCTCTCTCAACACTGCTTCTGTTCAGACACGAGTCATTCCCCACCAACACTGGGACAGGTTTTAACTTGAATCCCCACTTAGTCCTGCCTCCAAAAATTGTTCTCCATGCTGCTTTCAGACGAATTTTGCTAAAATACGCACGGTGACTTGTCTCTTCTGCACTTGGCTGTCTCTAGTGACCCTGCCACTGCAGCAAACTGAAAGCCATAAAAAGCCCTGTTCTCTCCCTTGCAGCCTCGTCTTCTGCACAGTTTGCTCACACTTTGCTCCAAGGGACTGAACTCACCATGGTAGCTGTCAGTTACCAACTCACAATGTTCCATCGTGTGACACCCTCACAAATACCCTGCAATCTACTATTATGATCTGGGCATTTCAGGCGACATTCAGAAGGGCTCAGTAACTTGTCCAAAATCACATGCCTGCCCTACTGGGGTGGAAGCACAATTCTAACCCAGGGATCACACCCCAAGGCTATGAACTTTCCCCTTTGCCTTGCCGTTTTTTCTGGCAATTTCCTGAGAGGATTTGTGCATCTCTGTGCTTTTGCACAGAGCTCCTTCCTCTCCTTTCTCAGCGGTAACCTCATCCCTCCCACATTGGGCACACGTATGACCCTAAGTTCCTCACCTCTCTGCGGTCAGCTCCATCTACCAAGCACACTCAATGACCCATTATTGGCTCAGGTCCTCCTGCAACTTTAATATTTGTGTCCTCAGTGCTGGTGACAATCCTAACATAGATACCATGCTTGGAAAGTGTCTGCTCAAGTAAGAAATGAACAAATGTGAAGGGCCCTGAGGCCTTTGGGAGGTCGCTGCAGGCCAGATGCCAGAGGGGGACAGAGAACGCTGAGACCCAGCCCAGCTTTCCACCTCGGGACAACCAAGCCAAGGAGCAAGGGTGTCTACTGTCCTTTGAGGTCTCATCAGACTGAATTTTACAACCATCAGCAACAACCCCTAGACTTAGCATCAAGCATATTGCATGTTTGCATTCATAAAAAAGTACTGCAAAGTGCAATATTGCAATATGGGCATAGCTAAGCAAGAATTGTCTAAAAATATCTTTCTAACCCTTCCTCTTGGACACCTGAAAGATTTTTACCCAACTAAATTCCCTGCACTTATTAAGGAATTTTCTATTCCTGTGATCTCTATTGTATCATTTAAATTTTGATTTAGATTTTAATTAATGATCTATAATTATTAAGAGCTCAAAATAGTATTATGAATTCACATGAATTACTGTCCTGTTTGAGGTGCTCAGAGCTTAAAGCAAGGTGGGCAATTTCCTTTACAGCGGCCTGCCCGGCCCAGGCCACTATGTCAGCTGCCATTTGTTAAGTCAGCCCAAAGGCAGTCAGGCCTGAGTGTGTCCTAATGTGATGCTGGGACCTCCTGCCTGGTAATGGTGTTTGGACCTCAGTCATTCCCCAGAAATTCCAGTTATACTACAGACAGCTCATCAGTGAATTGCTTTTCAAATAGACCATGGTTTCCTTGAGGACAGAGGTAGGGGAGTATGTGATGTGTGGTTAGCTCTGTGCCTGCAGCGCAGTGCCATGCTCAATGGTCTAATAATGTTTGCCCAATGAATACAGTGAATGAGTCAACATAATAGTGGACATGGGCCCACCAACATTCCCAGATGACACAAAATTGGCAGCACTTGATTCAGATAAGGAAACTGAAGTCACTTTTAGTTGGCCTGTGAACAATTTCCACATATATATACATTTTTAAGTATATATATATATTTATAAGTATATATCTATACATTTATAGTGGAAATATCAAAAACAGCATTCAAAACTACATGGCTGGGACTTCCCTGGTGGCGCAGTGGTTGCGCGTCCGCCTGCCGAAGCAGGGCAACTGGGTTCGCACCCCGGTCTGGGAGGATCCCACATGCCGCAGAGCAGCTGGGCCCGTGAGCCATGGCCGCTGAGCCTGCGCGTCCGGAGACTGTGCTCCACAACGGGAGAGGCCACAACAGAGGGAGGCCCGCATACCACAAAAAAAAAAAAAAAAAAAAAAAAAAAATACCAAAAAACTACATGGCTACCAAGACATGGAAACAACCTAAATGTCCATCGACAGATGAATGGACAAAGAAGAGGTAGAATATATATATAGATAGATAGATACATGGAATATTACTCAGCTATTAAAAAGAACAAAATACTGCCATTTGCAGCAGTATGGATGGACTTAGATATTATCATACTAAGTGAAGTAAGTCAGACAGAGAAAGACATATACCATATGATATTACTTATATGTGGAATCTAATATATGACACAAATGAACTTATCTATGAAACATAAACAGAGTCACAGACATAAAGAACAGACTTGTGGTTGCCAAGGGGGAGGAAGTATGAGGGAGGGGTGGCTTGGGAGTTTGGGATTAGCAGATGCAAACTATTATAATGGATAAACTTACAAGGTCCTAATGTATAGCACAGGGAACTATATTCAATATCCTATAATAAACCATACTGGAAAAGGATAAGAAAATCACTTTACTGTACACCAGAAACTAACACAACACAGTAAATCAACTATACTTCAATAAAATAATTTTTAAAATCACCTACATGGCTACCTTTTGCCTTTTTCTTCCCCCACCTACCCATGCAGCAAAGAATTGAGGTTTGCCTTCTCTGCAGGGTGGCATAAAGCAGTCCTGGATGCAAGTTCAAGAGGTTTGCCTGTCCCCTAATTTTTGAAAAATACCTCAGCTTTTCTCAACAGGCAATAAAACTCTGTAATAAGTAGTCTATATATCATGTAGTTTTAATTTCATAATTGCTGTTATAACAGTAGTCCCTTAAGATTAGGGTTTCCAAAAGCCTGTGAAATATATTAGTACGCTCTTAATATCTAAAGAAAAAGTTAAAATGCTCATGGGAGCACTTCTTTGTAGAGACCAGGGGGGAAGCAAGGCGTGGTGTCCATCCACAAAGGGATGTGATCCAGGACCCCAGAGCCGCCCCTGGTCAGCAAAGCTCTTTAATATCTTGTTGTCTAAATGCAAACTTATGATATTTTGTTCCCTTAGTAATACAAGTTCCTTTTGAAATCAGTTACTAGAGTGTTTTAATAAAATACATTTTAACTGAATCTGTGTGACCGGTTGCGGCGGGCCATCTCTGCGAGAATAAAACTGCAGCCGTGTTTAGCTGCTAATAATTTGTGTTAGAAGGGCCATTTCTGCTTAAAGAAAGAGGTTTCCTGCAGCAAATAGGAAACGGTTGCATGAGCGAGCAGAAGTAGCACCTACGCTGTCCCTGTACCACACGGTCCTCTGCTCCCAGGATTAGAGCTGTCCAAAGAAGGCGCGTTCCGGGGACACCCAGCTCTATCCTCCGTGCGTGCTATTAAGATCAATGAAATGCAAACGACCCGCCCCAATGTCATGAGACATGATGGAAACTGACCGGGAGCGGGGATCTCGGACAAGAAGGTGAGACCATGGAACAAGATATTCTCTTGTTTCGAACCCGAATAGAAACAGTGGGAAAGTGCTAGGTTAAAAGTGCTGAAACGTGGTGATTGGGTCCAGGAGAAGAATGGTAAGTGAGGGCAGGTGGCTCCCTCCTCCAGCTCAGGGCAGCGCTGCCAGTGGAGACACAATGGAACCTACACCCTGCCTCTGCCCCCAGGGAGGGCCTTGACCCACTGATGTGCAAAGGGGTCCCTGCTGGTTGACAACTCAGAAGCCAAGTCCTGACGTTGCTGGCAAGCCTCCCAGGTCCTGACAGTATAATCCCAGCTCTGCCAGCAGAGGTGGCTGACAAACCCCCACACAAGTCAGGAGTTCGCTGCCAAGTAAAGTTTCTAGGGGCCATGGGAGCAGGTTCCCAAAGTTCAGTTCCTCTGATGCTCAAGTAAAGACGCTGTCTCCTCAGCTCGCCCACACCCGAGAGACCCAGCCCCTCACTGGACTCTTGGGGTACACACACTCAAGGGCCTGGCCGGCTGGGTGGAAATGGTATGTGCAAGAGCAGCCAGCCTGGCCAAGGCAGCAGGTCATTTTGTGTGAAGGGCAGCTGCCCCCCTGGAGAAACATCCCGCACTCTGAGCTTCAGGCTCGGTGGGCGCCCGGATGCACAGAGGCCCCTAAACACTTCGGCTGCTCACTGATGCCTCAGCTAAGCTGAGCCTGGTGGTGGCCGCTGGACTGTGGCGGCTGTGTGGGCCCAGCGCCAGCTCTGCAGATCCCAAAGTAGACCTGGTCATTCTGTCCGGTGGGCAGGACTCAAGGCTGTCCTCATAGCTGTGGCCAGCACTCCCTGGAGGAAGCTTGTTTTATCTTTACTGACCCTTGGGCTGTTGTCAGTGGCCTCGTGGTTTGGGCTGCTGCTGGGAAAACTATAGCTGCACATTAAAGACATGCTCTGTGTGGGCCTTGAACTATGGGAATGAATTGTGGCTGCTGGTTGGACCACCTGGGTCACTCCTATCAATGATACAGGCCCTTTTCCCAATGAGACCAATTGGACCCAAGCTTTGGTCAAGGCTGCTCCACCCAGGCTGCCACTGTCACAGGCTGGTCACCAGTACAGTACAATGCAGAGGCCGCCACAGCAGTCACGCTGGGGACTCTGGCCAAGAGCTGGTCCTTTGGTCTTGTGATCCAGGCCCACTCCTGAGGCACTGGCCTTGTTGCGTTGTTGACCCTTCTTTGGGGCTATCAGTGGTGTCCTGCTACTGTTGATGGACTTTCAGATGATGGCAGTGGGTCTCAACTGGGGATGATTTCATCCCTCAGGGGACCTTGGCACTGCCAGGAGCCATTTTGGGTTGTTACAACTTAAGGAGATCGGTGGGCAGAGGCAAAAATGCAGATAAACCCCCTACAACACACAGGTAGTGCCCACACCAGCTGCCAACCCCGCCCCCCCCCAAATAATTATCTGGCCCCAAGTGGCAGCAGTACTAAGATGGAGAGACTGGTTAACAGTGTTGTTCAGCCAACCCTCACTGTGGGCCTTGAAGCTGAGCTGAACCATCCTTCCAGCTTCCTGGACCTTTTCCAGTCTGACGATGGTTCACCTTTTGTCATAAAGGCCACCATGCAGTGGGCCAATGGTCAATGTGTTTAACAGCCATTCCACACTCCTGATCATCCACTCTCACCTGGAATCGAGGAGCCCAGAGTGGCTTCCTGAGCCCAGCTCCCTCACCTCCTCCAGTGCGACACACTTAAGTGAGGCAGATTGGTCACTGGGTGCAGCTATCCCCAGGAAGGGATCATTTCCTCTCAGTGGCTTCCTCGGTAAGGATCAGAATAAAATGAATAGAATTTACCTGTTATGTGAAGTTATACTGAGATATTTTGTAATGTGAGGATTCTGTTCTGATCTTTCCAGGTCTGGTCAAAGTGGGTATGACTGGAGAAAAGATAAACAGGAAGTGGAATGGGACCTGCCAAGGTTGGGGTAGTGTAAGAAGAGCAAGGGCCCTGGCATGTCCAGAGAGGACACCTAAGACCCTCGGAGGTATGGGGTGGGGTGGTGGTGGAGTAATGCTCTCTTTGTCCCCTATATCAGCAGCAAGGGCTGAGTCAAAGAGCAGCTGCAGCTGACAGTCTGACTGTCTGCTGGCTCTGTCATCCTGTCCATGGACTATGAAAGCTTGTAAATTCTGTGGCCATGGCCTATCCCGATCCTGCTATGTCTGGTGCCATCAACCGCAGCTCCCAGCTGTGAATGCGTGCAGACTCACAGACCCAACAACACTGCTTCAATCCAACTGAATGTGCACCTGCTTTTCCGGATGTCCAGGTGGACTTGGGAGATGCCTTGTGTGGCAACGAGGCAGTGTCACAACACTGCCCCCTCGACTTAACCAAATCAATGCAAAGGGTGCCAATAAATCCCAAACTGGAAGGACTGTGCCCATTTGACTTGTATGTGAGCCATGGAATATTGTCTCATTGGAAATTGGGGCTTTTTTGTGACCCATCTATTGCTCTTGTAATTATTGACAATGACACCGAAGATCAGAATGTCAATTTAGTGGGTTGTAATAGATAATAGTCTGACCTTAATCTACATCCTGGCTACCTCAAAAACCCTATGTCTCTGGGACTTGTTAGAAATTGACTGAATCTATGACTTTGGGGCAGGGGGCATAATTGAGACTGGCCTCATCCTGCCCCTTGGATACTGTTGATAGTAGCCTTAATTAAATACTGTACAGGACATGTCAAACGGCTTTGATCCTGCATCAGCTGGCCAAATTAATCAGAACAGCTGGCAGAATGGCATACTCTTGAAAGTTTGAGTTTGGGAAAGAACATTTTGAGACCAGCGTTGGAATGATCAGAACACTCTCCTTACTTTCCTCTAAACACACAGGCACAAATTCTCACTGGGAACTTACACTTCAAGTTCAAAAAACTTTCAAGAACCTGAGAAATAAAGTAACTATCTTGCTGTATGATAGTTTGGGGCACAAACTCTGTGAGAATCATTCTCAAATGACAGCACATGGGTTCTCCTTCTACTTAAGCAGCCGGACGGGACTTGCCGCAGAATTGTCAATGGAAATAGTTCCATTTTGGAAGTTTTGTATTTGGAGCACAATGAAACCTTTCGTGAAGTTGACTCTGATAAATATATGATGTTTATATTGCCATCAACAGAATTACCGTCAATGGAACCCTCCAACCTATTGGAATGTGGCAGGAGGGGGAACTCGAGAAGGAGGTGGGGGAAAGGGGGGAAATCCCATTACCATTGAAGAAAGGAGTCAGGGCTGCAGTTGGGAGATGGAGACTGTAAGGACTCTGTAGATTTGGGCATCCTTTCTAACTTTTTAAAAGTTTGTTTTGTTATTTTATTTTCCTCTCCTTGATTCACTTTTGGGCTTAGCACTACATGGTTCAAGTAAAAAATGTGCTTGTTTTCAGAGAAGAAGGAAAGCAGGAGTGGGAAAATTGTATTCCAATTGGGCTCCTTGAACAAGGAACCATTCCCTAGGAATAGAGTGGGTAGTCACAGGTGCAGAGAAGAGAAAAGCAAGTTAAACTGTGCTCTGCAGTGAGCAGGAAAGGGTGGTTGGGGACTGAGCTTGGCCAGAGAAGATGTTTGCTGGAAAGCGGCTGGAATTTTCCAACATAAACTAGAGGAGAGGGTACCCCCTGTATATAAACGCTAGTCAGTTTCCACTAGGTCAGCTAGTGGAGACTTATGAAATCCCCTTCCGGGTATCTACAAAGAAGTCATTTGCTCTCTCTCCTGAAGGGCAGGTCTTTCCCAAATCTCTTAGGGATGTCTTCAGTTTTAATACAGCATTAATTTATTTCACTTTGTTCATTGGGTTTGTGGCTAGCCCCTGGGATACCAATTAGCTTGATTTTATACTTAGAAAACAACAGGACCATTAAGATGATAGCCTCATGGTTTGCCAGACACATTTCATATTTTAATGGTAATCTACTATATTCATTGTTTCATGAAAGCTGTTAGTCAAACCATTCCTTTGTCCAGACCACACATGAGGTCTGCAATACCCATTATTCCAACTCAAACACCTGTGCATCTGCAAGTCTTTTTCAGCACATGACACTTACCAAACATCATGCAAAAAACATAATTAATATATGGAGCTGTAACCTCCAGTATACTTGGAGAATTAAATGTCCATCTGTAACTATTTGCTAATGTTGAACTAATAAAAATGAAGAAAAGGCAGTTTGACTTAGGAAATCCATATTAACTATTGAGTAGAGGGGAAATGTAGTTTACTGCACATAGAAAAACATCAGGATTTTATTTCTCCTAAAGAAAGTATTATGTCTATTATATTTGTTAATTACATCTAGGTTTTTTAAAGATTGGGAAAAATGTTAAATGTTATCTTTTAAAGATTCTATTAGAATGAGTTTTTAACATTTTCCTGAAAAGGAAGTCTATTATAAATGTGTGAAGCTGTTTTTAGGGACCTTTTTTGGAGCTAAGTAAGATCTTAACTCACAGAATAATTTTCAAGTGGAAACTTGGCCTGGGCATGGGAAGGATGTGAATTCATTGAGTTAAATCTGTGGGTTGTCCCAGAGGGTCAGTGGTGAGCTGGAGTCTCCCCGACTCATAGGACAAGACTTTGGTCTAAGAGGTTTGGTGATTTAATGACTATTTCTGACACTTTGGGCAGTAATGACTTTTACTGATTTCTCTAAATTCCATGCAACCTTTCATCATCAGATGATTTAACAAGGCCCAGAACTTAAATCACATCTTTGCTATGAGCAAGAATCCTGAGTATAAGTCAACAAACATGCTCAGGTTTCTGTAAGTTAAATGTCATCAGTAGAAGGAGTCCTGGAGCACCAGGTTGTAGAGAGAGATACAGGTACAGACATTACAAGACATATTATTATTATTAAATTATTATTATTATTATTATTATCTGTACTCTGTGATTATCTAGCACAGAACTTTGCACATGTGGAACTCAGGAAGAGTTTTTGAACTGACTGATTTAATGAATTACCTGAATGACCTTGTAAAAGTAGTTTGCCTTCTCTGGATCTATTTCTGCATGTGACAAATGATTTTTTTCATGTTCTTTACAAAAATAATTTGGAAATAGGAATCAGAAGATCTGAGTTCAAATTCTGGGCATGTCATTCACTTGCTTTCTGCTCATGGACAAGTTACTTAATCAAGTTACTTCTCCGAAATAAAGTCAACAGTACCCTCCTTCCACTGTTGAGAGAATTAAACTGGACGACCCCAGTGCCTACAAGGTGCTTGGCATGTAGTGCAAATTTCATAGGCACTTGTCCACTCCCTTTAATCTGCAATATTCTCTAATTCAATTCCACTTAGGAACTTGAACTCAGAGGAAAACAAATAGTTTTAAATTATTAGCCCCTTTCTGTCTGTAAGAACCACATGACATATTCAAAGACACAGAAATACATTTTCTCATTTGTAAGACTGAATGGAGAAAGGCCATTTCATTTCCCTTTCCTTTCTGAGAACTCATTTGTCTTTCAAACAGTTACAAATTTCTATGTGTGGTGATTGCTCTCATATAGCACATGGGAAATGTGGGTCCTTGTAAATTGCCATGCCATGGCTTCAACTGGTTGTTGCCATTTCTACAGGGTTTAATGATTCAATAAAGTCATCTCATATTAACACTCCAATGTTCTTCTCACAACTGTGCTATGAGGTGGGTGGAATTGTATGCTTCTTTTTTTGAAATGAAGACATTAAAGTATAGGGAGCCAAAGAGATTTCCCTAAATTCATCTGATAAACATGGACAGGGAAAGAACAATCCGTATTGCTCAATGAGCCCATGAACTCACTCCTAGATGAAAAAGGGAAAAATAATTTGCAGTTTTATAATAGTTAGTCTTCTCAATATCACCATCCAAATGTTTAATATTAGGTGGTCTTTTCAAATAACTAGACCTTGTTTTTCATATATATGTGAATGTGTATATATATACATGTGTATGTATATCTAGGTCTATGTCAATATAACTGACAAAATATTATGATCATGCTTAATTATTTAAATAGTTCTCTTCAAAAATAGCAAGTTCAGGTAGGTGGGGTAAGAATAGGGTTACCATTACTGAGATGTAGCAGTGTACATTGGAAAAGAAATCATATTTAACTCTACCTTTACTTTTTATAGGTAGTATGTAATATACTTAACCACTCTGAAACACAGTTTTCTCCTTTGCAAAATAGGGTTAATAATGCTAAAAGGATCAAAGGAGATATGTGTCTAACTAAATTTGAGTGTATAGTATATGCTTAATCAAATGCCAGCCCTTCCTTCCTCAATTTTAACTTTTTAAATGTCAAAGTGTGGCACACTTACAATAAAGTGCAAAGACATAAAGGAAAAGTTTGATAAACTATTACAAAATGAGTCACTAAGGTTAAGAAGAAGTTGGCAGCACACGGAAAGTCTCTCTTGTGCCCTCTTGGAGGTTTAAGCCCTTCACTTCTCCCCAAAGGTGAACTCTATCCTGAATTCCAGAGTTAGGTTTTTCCTGTTTTTGAACTTTATAGAACAGAAATGATACAGTATGCATTATTTTGTGTCTTGCTTCTTTCACTCAATAATAGTATGCTTCTGATACCACCCATGCTGTATACTGCTACATTTCATTAATTTCATTGCTGTGTATTCTCCTATATGTATGTTCCACCTTTTATTGATCCAATCTCATGTAGAAGGACTTATGGGCTGTTGATGGCTTGGGGCTGTCATGACTATGCTGCCATAATTGTCCCAAGTACTTGTCTGTCTCTGTACACAGGCACACTCCTGTAGGGCTAGTGTTACTTAGTTACAGGAAATGCATATTTCCAACCAGAGCAGGTAATAAACAAAACTGTTTACCCAGTTTTGCAGGATACATCCTCAGCAGCTGCATACAAGAATTCCCTTGTTTCACCTCCTAACCAACACTTGCTATGGTCAGTCTTGTAAACCTTGGCTATTATGGTAGGCTGGTGGTGGTACCACATTGTGGTTTTGATTTGCATTTCCTGATAATGAAGGAGGGTGAACACCCTTTCACATGTTTATGGACTGAATATTTCTGTCCTCCTAAAATTCGTGTGTGGGGCATTTGGGAGGTAATTAGGTTTAGATGAGGTGGCGAGGGTAGGGCCCCCATGATTGGATTAGCACCATCATAAGCAGAGGAAGAGACCAGAGCATGTGCTCTCTCTGTCATGTGAGGGCACAGCAAGAAGGTGGCTGTCTCTAAGCAAGTAAGAGGGCTCTCACCATATTCTGAATCTGCTGGCATCTTGATCTTGGACTTCTGAGTTTTAAGCCATCCAGGCTCTGGTGTATTGGGATAACAGCTTGAGCAGACTAACAGACTCAGATATCCTCTTACATTGTCTGTCCAAGATTTTTGTTCATTTTTCTATTGGGTTGTGTTTTTCTTAACGACTTCTTTGTGCATACTGGAAACAAGACTTTTCTGTTTGCTTATATGTTTTGCTAATATATTCTCCCATTCTGTGTCTGAGACCCCAAACACCGTAAGTTAAGCCTTTTAACACTCTTAACACTATCTTTTGTTGAACTGAACTTCATATTTTAATAAAGTCCAACTTATCAATGTTTTTGTTTATGGTTAGTGCTTTTTGTGATTTAAAACATTTTACACCTTGATGCCATAAAGATATTATCCATAGCATGTCCTAGAAGAGCTACTGTTTTGGTTTTAGATCTACAATCCACCCAGAACTGATTTCTGTGAATGATGTAAACTAAGGTGTATTAGCTTGTGAGGACTGCCATAACAAAGTACCACAGACTGAGTGGCTTAAACAAGAGAAATATATCATCTCACAGTTTTGGAGGCTGGAAGTCCAAGAACAAGGTGTCAACAGTTATGAGGGCCCACTCCTTGGCTTCGGCTATCTGTTCCCTCTGTCTTTTCATGGACTTTCTCTGTGTCTAAATTTCCTCTTCTTACAACACCAGTCATATTGGATTTGGGCACACCTTGAAGCCCTTATTTTAACTTAATTACCTCTTCAAAGACCCTGTATTCAAATAGAGTCATATTCTGAGGTACTGGGGCTAGGATTTCAACATATGAATTTTCAGGGACATGATTCAGCCCATAACTTAGGGCCAAATTGTTTTTTCTTTTGTATGTCCAACTGACCTCTTACATTCATTGAAAATAATGTTTTTCTTTCTTATTTTGGTACCAAATTAACCAGAAATTAAGTATCCATACGTATGTGAGTCTTATTTCTCAACTTCCTCTTCTGTTATTGTCTTCATAAGTTTTAGAGTAACAATACTCTTTTAATGACTTTGGGTTTTTTATGTATTGCTACTCATGGAAAAAAAATCTTTCTATTTGTCCTTCTTCCTTAACACGATCTTGGCTAATCTTTTTTTTTTAATTTAATTTAATTTATTTTTTTATACAGCAGGTTCTTATTAGTCATCAATTTTATACACATTAGTGTATACATGTCAATCCCAATCACCCAGTTCATCACACCACCATCCCCAAACCCCCGTGGCTTTCCCCCCTTGGTGTCCATAAGTTTGTTCTCTACATCTGTGTCTCAACTTCTGCCCTGTAAACTGGTTCATCTGTACCATTTTTCTAGGTTCCACATACATGTGTTAATATATGATATTTGTTTTTCTCTTTCTGACTTACTTCACTCTGTATGACAGTCTCTAGATCAATCCACGTCTAAACAAATGACTCAATTTCATTCCTTTTTATGGTTGAGTAATATTCCATTGCATATATGTACCACAACTTCTTCATCCATTCATCTATTGATGGACTTTTAGGTTGCTTCCATGACCTGGCTATTGTAAATAGTGCTGCAATGAACATTGGGGTGCATGTGTCTTTATGAATTATGGTTTTCTCTGGGTATATGCCCAGTAGTGGGATTGCTGGATCATATGGTAATTCTATTTTTAGTTTTTTAAGGAACCTCCATACTGTTCATCATAATGACTGTATC
>NC_041224.1:73023892-73024398 GCF_002837175.3 Physeter macrocephalus
CATCTGTATGTCTTCTTTGGAGAAATGTCTATTTAGGTCTTCTGCCCATTTTAGAATTGGGTTATTTGTTTCTTTAAGATTGAGCTGCATGAGCTGTTTATATATTTTGGAGATTAATCCTTTGTCATTAGGTCCCATTTGTTTATTTTTGTTTTTATTTCCATTACTCTAAGAGGTGGATCAAAAACGATCTTGCTGTGATTTATGTCAAAGGGTGTTCTTCCTATGTTTTCCTCTAAGAGTTTTAAAGTGTCTGGTCTTAAATTTAGGTATCTAATCCATTTTGAGTTTATTTTCGTGTATGGTGTTAGGGAGTGTTCTAATTTCATTCTTTTACATGTAGCTGTCCAGTTTTCCCAGCACCACTTATTGAACAGGCTGTCTTTTCTCCACTCTATATTCTTGCCTCCTTTATCAAAGATAAGGTGACCATACGTGTGTGGGTTTACCTCTGGGCTTTCTATCCTGTTCCATTGATCTATATTTCTGTTTTTGTGCCAGTACCA
>NC_041224.1:73024931-73026154 GCF_002837175.3 Physeter macrocephalus
TGATTAGCTCTAGTAGTTTTCTGGTGGCATTTTTAGGATTCTCTATGTATAGTATCATGTCATCTGCAAACAGTGACAGTTTTACTTCCTCTTTTCCAATTTGTATTCCTTTTATTTCTTTTTCTTCTCTGATTGCCGTGTCTAGGACTTCTAAAACTATGTTGAATAATAGTGGTGAGAGTGGACATCCTTGTCTTGTTCCTGATCTTACAGGAAATGCTTTCAGTTTTTCACCATTGAGAATGATGTTTGCTCTGCGTTTGTCGTATATGGCCTTTATTATGTTGAGGTAGGTTCTCTCTATGCCCACTTTCTGGAGAGCTTTTATCATAAATCGGTGTTGAATTTTGTCAAAAGATTTTTCTGCATCTATTGAGATGATCACATGGTTTTTCTTCTTCAGTTTGTTAATATGGTGTATCACATTGATTGATTTGCATATATTGAAGAATCCTTGCATTCCTGGGATAAATCCCACTTGATCATCATGTGTGATCCTTTTAATGTGTTATTGGATTCTGTTTGCTAGTATTTTGTTGATGATTTTTGCATTTATTTTCATCAGTGATATTGGTCTGTAATTATCTTTTTTTTATAGTATCTTTATCTGGCTTTGGTATCAGGGTGATGGTGGTCTCATAGAACGAGTTTGGGAGTGTTCCTTCCTCTGTGATTTTTTTGGAAGAGTTTGAGAAGGATGGGTGTTAGCTCTTCTCTAAATGTTAGATAGAATTCACCTGTGAAGCCATCTGGTCCTGGACTTTTGTTTGTTTGAAGATTTTTTTTTTTTTTTTTTTTTTTTTTGCGGTACGTGGGCCTCTCACTGTTGTGGCCTCTCCCATTGCAGAGCACAGGCTCCGGACGTGCAGGCTTAGCAGCCATGGCTCACAGACCTAGCCACTCTGCGGCATGTGGGATCTTCCCAGACCGGGGCACAAACCCATACCCCCTGCATCGGCAGGCGGACTCTCAACCACAGTGCCACCAGGGAAGTCCTGTTCAAAGATTTTTAATCACAGTTTCAATATCATTAATTGTGATTGGTCTGTTCATATTTTCTATTTCTTCCTGGTTCAGTCTTGGAATGTTATTTCTAAGAATTTGTCCATTTATTCCAGGTTGTCTGTTTTATTGGCATAGAGTTCCTTGTAGTAGTCTCTTAGGATGCTTTGTATTTCTGTGGTGTCTGTTGTAACTTCTCCTTTTTCATTTCTAATTTTATT
>NC_041224.1:73027049-73054360 GCF_002837175.3 Physeter macrocephalus
CCTCTTTGATTTTTTCAGTGATCTCTTGGTTATTTAGTAACATATTGTTTAGCCTCCATGTGTTTGTGTTTTTTATGTTTTTTTTTCCCTGTAATTCTTTTCTAATCTCATAATGTGGTCAGAAAAGATGCTTGATATGACTTCAATTTTCTTAAATTTACTGAGGCTTGATTTCTGACCCAAGATGTGATCTATCCTGGAGAATGTTCCATGTCCAGTTGAGAAGAAAGTGTATTCTGCTGTTTTTGGATGGAATGTCTTATAAATATCAGTTAAATCTATCTGGTCTATTGTGGCTTTTAAAGCTTCTGTTTCCTTATTTATTTTCATTTTGGATGATCTGTCCATTCGTGTAAGTGAGGTGTTAAAGTCCCCCACTATTATTGTGTTACTGTCGATTTCCTCTTTCATAGCTGTTAGCAGTTGCCTTACGTACTGAGGTGCTCCTGTGTTCGGCGCATATATATTTATAATTGTTATATCTTCTTGGATTGAACCCTTGATCATTATGTAGTGTCCTTCCTTGTCTCTTGTAACATTCTTTATTTTAAAGTCTATTTTATCTGCTATGAATATTGCTACTCCAGCTTTCTTTTCATTTCCATTTGCATGGAATATCTTTTTCCATCCCCTCACTTTCAGTCTCTATGTGTCCCTAAGTCTGAAGTGGGTCTCTTGTAGACAACATATAGATGGGTCTTGTTTTTGTACCCATTCCGCAAGCCTGTGTCTTTTGCTTGGAGCATTTAATCCATTCACGTGTAAGGTAATTATCGATATGTATGTTCCTATTCTCATTTTCTTAATTGTTTTGGGTTTGTTTTTGTAGGTCCTTTTCTTCTCTTTTGTTTCCCACTTGCAGAAGTTCCTTTAGCATTTGTTGTAGAGCTGGTTTGGTGGTGCTGAATTCTCTTAGCTTTTGCTTGTATGAAAAGCTTTTGATTTCTCCATCAAATCTGAATGAGATCCTTGCCTGGTAGAGTAATCTTGGTTGTAGGTTCTTCCCTTTCACCACTTTAAGTATATCATGCCACTCCCTTCTGGCTTGTAGAGTTTCTGCTGAGAAATCAGCTGTTAACCTTCTGGGAGTTCCCTTATATGTTATTTGTCATTTTTCCCTTGTTGCTTTCAATAATTTTTCTTTCTCTTTAAATTTTGCCCATTTGATTACTATGTGTCTTGGCGTGTTTCTCCTTGTGTTTTTTCTGTATGGGACTAGCTGTGCTTCCTGGACTTGGGTGGCTATTTCCTTTCCCAGGTTAGGGAAGTATTCAACTATAATCTCTTCAAATATTTTCTCTGGTCCTTTCTCTCTCTCTTCTCCTTCTGGGAACCCTATAATGTGAATGTTGTTGCTTTTAATGTTGTCCCTTGAGGTCTCTTAGGCTCTCTTCATTTCTTTTCATTCTTATTTCTTTATTCTGCTCTGCAGCCATGAATTCCACCATTCTGTCTTCCAGGTCACTTATCTGTTATTCTGCCTCAGTTATTCTGCTATTGATTCCTTCTAGTGTAGTTTTCATTTCAGTTATTGTATTGTTCATCTGTGTTTGTTTGTTCTTCAGTTCTTCTAGGTCTTTGTTAAACATTTCTTGCATCTTCTCGATCGTTGCCTCATTTCTTTTTCTGAGGTCCTGGATCATCTTCACTATCATTATTCTGAATTCTTTTTCTGGAATGTTGCCTATCTCCACTTCATTTAGTTGTTTTTCTGGGGTTTTATCTTGTTCCTTCATCTGGTACATAGCCCTCTGTCTTTTCATCTTGTCTGTCTTTCTGTGAATGTGGTTTTTGTTCCACAGGCTGCAGGATTGTAGTTCTTCTTGCTTCTGCCCTCTGGTGGATGAGGCTGTCTAAGAGGCTTGTGTAAGTTTCCTGATGGGAGGGACTCGGATCTTGGCTAATCTTGGTTCTTGTTGGCTCCACACAGAATGGAATTTTGTCAAGTCTCTCCACCCACCAAAAACAACTTGTTGGTATTTGATTAGGATGGCATTAACTTTATTGACCGATTTTGGGAAAATTTACGTCTTAAAAATACTGTGTTTTCTGATGTGTCACCTTCGCATATGCCTTCATTATTTATTTCTTTTCTAATTTATGTTAACAATATTCATACTCCCCTTGTAGAGATTGTGCACATTTTCTTTAGATTTATTCCTGGTTTTGAAATTTCTGTTATCATTGTACATTGTATCATATTGCAAAATTTTATTTTTTAGTTGTATGTTCGTGGCATGTAGAATTTTAGTTAATTTTGTTTCTATTGACTTTAGATTACCAAGTTTGCTGACCTCACTTATTAATCAATAATTTACTTGTAAATTTCTTTGAATTTTCTACAAATATAATCATAACTTGCATATGAGATGACTATTTTATCTCTTCTTTTCTAACTCTCTTAATTTTCATTCCTTTCCCTTGACTTACTGAATTGACAGTTTCTTTTTTTTTTAACATTTTTACTGGAGTATAATTTCTTTACAATGGTGTGTTAATTTCTGCTTTATAACAAAGTGAATCAGTTATACATATACATATATCCCCATATCTCTTCTCTCTTTTGTCTCCCTCCCTCCCACCCTCTGTATCCCACCCTTCTAGCTGGTCACAAAGCACTGAGCTGGTCTCCCTGTGCTATGCGACTGCTTCCCACTAGCTATCTATTTTACATTTGGTAGTGTACATATGTCCATATATACACTACCACTCTCTCACTTTGTCCCAGCTTACCCTTCCCCCTCTCCGTGTCCTCAAGTCCATTCTCTAGTAGGTCTGTGTCTTTATTCCCGTCCTGCCCCTAGGTTCTTCATGACCATTTTTTTTCTTTATATTCCATATATATGTGTTAGCTGGAATCTAAAAAGAATGACTGATTTTTAAATCAGTCACTAGTTTTAAGTTAATCTTGCACTTATGGAATCAATAAACTTGGTTTTGAGGAATTACCGTTTTTGTGTAGTGCCAGATTTTATCAGCTGTTATTTTGTTTACAATTTTTGCAGCTGAATTCATAAAAGAGTTGGACCTGTAATTTTCTTTTCTACTAATTTTCTTTTTCCCTTGTCAGATTTTGGAATCAAAGTTATGCTGGCTTTATATAAAACAATAATCTATTTTTTCCAGTTCATGCAATAATTAAGCAAGATTGGTATGGTTTTATTTCTTAAATTTGTGGCAGAATTAACTGGTAAAACCAGCTGGGCTTGGAGATGTCTTTGGGGAAAGATTTAAAATTACAGTTTCAATTTCTCTACTAATTGTAAGGTTCTACATTTTCTATTGTTAGTTGTATTTTTCTATTGTTTGTCCATTTCACCTAAATTTTCAAATATATTGGCATTAAATTCTTCCTATGATATTTGTAATATCTTTATGATGTCCTCATTTTAAAAATCATTATGATCTTTGTGATGATCTCCTTTTTATCCTGATATATTTTCTTCTTGATCAGTCTCTCCTGGGGTTTATTAATTTTTTAGTCTTTCAAAGAATTAAATTTCAGGTTGTTTGATCTTTTCTATTGCACATTTGTTTTCTAATTCATTAATTTCTGCATTTATGTTTATTATTTTCATCATTCTTCCTTTTGGACTAAATTTGCTGTTCTTTTTAAAACTTCTTGTGATGGGCTCATTAATTTTCAGCCTTCTTTCTTTTCTATAAATTTTTCTCTGTATCTCATTGTTTTGATGGAAGTTTTACTCTTAAAAGCTTTACTCATTTCAAATTGTTTTCTAGATTCTGTTGGAATTTCTTCTCTGACTCATATATTTTTAGATGGATATTTTTAAACTTCCATAATTGGACTTTCTAGTCTAAAAGTCTTTGATGTTTGATTGAAGTATTTAGTCAATTTAAAAATAGATTTGTATTTAGGTCTACCATTTTATTACTTATTGACTATTTTCAGCCTATTATAAATTCATTTTTCTTCTTTCTTGCCTCCTTTTAGAATATTTTTTATCATTCCATATTTTTCTATTTTCTTAGAAATTTTTTGTTCTTTTTGGTATTAGCCTAGATTTTTGACTTACAAATATCTAATATTAATCAATAATTTTCTCTCTCCTAAGACAACACAAAAACATTAAAACCCTTAAATATCATTTATCCTGAGCAAGGTGTATATGTAATTTTAAATTCTATGTATTTATGTGTGTGTATAAAATATTAAGATCTATATCTTAAATTCTATAAACTATAATTATTTTTTGATATAGTCAATATGCAACTAAATTTACCCAAATAGTTATTGCTTCTCATTCCATTTTCAATTTGATCATCTCTCTGGGAGCATTTCCTTTTGCCTGAAGGGTACTCTTTAGTATTTCCTTTAGAGAAGTATGCAGTAACAAACTCCTCAAATGTATTTATTTTATCTTCATTCTTAGTATTTAATTTTATTTTCTTCATTGGTGCTGGTAATCACTCTATGGAGATGGGTCGGGACCCTCACTCCTAATTTGATTTGGATGTTGAGACTGAAGACATCATATACCCCAAGATGTTATGACAAAGTTTATTACCCACCATAGTGAGGCTTTCTGGGGCCAGCACAGCAAGCTGCTAAGGTGGTCCAAAAATGGTTTTAGAGGCAGCAAAAAGTGCATTGGCTTGATATTTTTTGGTGATTATGAGGTTAAGTCAAGATGAAGGTTCTCTTGTACAAGCTAGGGGCTTGTACAGATTGAACCTCCCCTCCCAGCACCCAAAGACAGAGCACCAGCCTTCTCATCAGCTTGCCCATTTGTGGGATGGAGGGAAAAAAGGATGAGTGAGGTTTAAATGATGTTAGGAGTCAAATATCAAAAATGGTGTCAGACTTCATTACAGTTGCCCTTTGATTATTCCTCTTTTTACTATTCTTTGGTAGTTGCTCTTGGGCTAATACTATGTATTACTGGTATATAAAAGTCTATTTACAGTCAATATTATGCCTCTTCCCCCTTCACTAACAGCAGTTTGAGTCTATTTACCACTCCTTACCTCCATCTTTTTTGCTATTGTCATATCTTTTACTTCCACATACATTATGATTCCAATCTTACAATGTTATTGTCTTTACCTTAATAGTCCTAGAGTGTCCTAGAGTCCTAGAGTCCCATTCTCTGGGGTTCTGAACTAAACTGCAGGGGGCTTGTTGGACCCCGCTCCTGTGGGATCTGGACTCCAACACTGACTCTCCCAGGCTGTCCGTGTCCTGCTGCCCTTCTCTGCCTCTTTCCTGGCCCTCTCAGAATGTACAGACACACCAGATTGTGGGCCTGCTTCTCAGGGTTACATTCTTCCAGAGGATCTCGGCTTTATTCTCTGTCATTGTCTTGTTTACTCTCTCTTGTCTTCAAACAGATTTATAATAATATATTTAGTCCTGTTTTTCTGGTTGCTTCCAGGGGTTAGAGTTGCCTATTATAGAGTTTTCAATTGTTGAAAGTTAATATTCCCTCCCCAATTCATCATCACTAATAGCATATTTAATCACTGAGTTTTTGTTTTGTTTTGTTTTGTTTTTTTTGCGGTATGCGGGCCTCTCACTGTTGTGGCCTCTCCCGTTGCGGGGCACAGGCTCCAGACGCGCAGGCTCAGTGACCATGGCTCACGGTCCCAGCCGCTCCGCGGCATGTGGGATCCTCCCAGACCAGGGCACGAACCCCCATCCCCTGCATTGGCAGGCGGACTCTCAACCACTGCGCCACCAGACAAGCACTAATCTCTGAGTTTTAAGAGAATAGATAAGGCAAACATTCCACTTGAATAATAATGTAATAATTGAATGTATTACCTTCTACTGGAAAGACATCAGTGTATTGAATCACATAGTTTTCAGATCGCTCCAAATATTTTCGCTGTGTTAATTTCTTGTGTCCAAATAAAACTCTATGGGTAGCAGGCACCCGGACACAGTGGTCTTGTTGCTCATCAGGTGTCCTAAGGACTCATGTGAAACTGGCGCAAGTAAATGCCTCACACCAACACAGATACTCCATCACCCTTCTCATGACCGAGCTAGTGGCAGGCTCCAGGCTGGGTTGCAATTGCAGAGAAGCAGATGTTTGAACACTTTGTGAGATCTTATGGAAAGCTCTCAACAGGTGGTGGAAAAGATCAGGATTTGATGGAATGTGGAGAAAGTTGAGACTCTCAGCAAGTCGTAAGGATCCAGGTTTATAAACTTTCTTCCTTTTAGAATCCATTTCCACATTTGTAGACAATTCCACAGGACTTGTGGGCCCCTGATGCCCATCTACAAAGTTGTCCAGACTACACTGACCAGTTTTAACTGCACACTCAGCTGCTCAATCTGCTTCCTGGTCTTTCTATCTAGGAGTGCCCTCCTGTGCTTAACCACCATAGTGCCTGGGGCTCTTGAAATCCAGACACCCATTTTATACTTGGAAAATTCTTCTAGGACTAACTTCTTCCTACATGCTGCAAACTGTCTCCTGGTCGATTTCATGATACCCTCCAGGTCAAGTCTAATATTTCTCCCTTGTGACAGTCTTACATCAGTACCTATCCTCATGTATTGCCTGAGTCTTCTCTTTTCTGTGTTCATCATTCCAAGATCTTTCAGCCATTTCTTAGGAAAAACAACTTAGAGGCCAAATAGTTAAATAGTTTACAGAATTCAGGTAAGTAAAAAAAAGGAGTAAAGTGGGACTGGTCTTTGTATTAAACATACGGAAATATTCTTCACTTGCACTTAGGAATCTTTAATTTTGCTGCTTTTGTTGGACACAAAAGCAGAGAAATATCTCTGAAGAAAAGTGCCAGCATAAGCCTGAAGGTACTTGATAAATAACCGACAGCCTCATTTCTAGGAGACACAGGCCAGCGGGGGACTGAGTCCACTGGGCTTGCACACCCTCTAAAGGCTGCAACCCTTCTGTTCTCTGGCCCATGAGTGCCTCATAGGAAAATGGAACGAATGTGACTAGGTCTTCTGATTGTTCGTGATGAAAAAAATCAGAATCTAGATTTGTATGTGATATAGTTTGAATTTCAAATGAAAGTTCAAATCATGTTTGAGACCCTGTGGTTTGTGGTCTAACAAAGCAGTGGTCCCCTGCCTGCTTTCAGCTTGCCAAACCCTGTTGCTTCCTTCAGCCTGCTCCAGGAAGCCCATCTCCTTCCTGGCATGTGCCTCCCAACTCGGGAGGCCGTTTTCCAGGTATTGTGTGCTCAGTGTGGATTAAAATCATTCTAGATGAATTTAATTGCCACCTAAAGTCTCTTAAGCCACTGTGGGGGGAGGATAAGTAATACACTCTTATGCTTGGCTCACAATGAGTTTCCTGATGGATACGATCTCAAAACCTTTCTTTTTTTTTTTTTTTTGGTCATGTCTAAATCTTGTTTCCCTCTTCCTGTTCTAAGAACTTATGGGTCTTTTGACACATGAACAGAAATTTATAATGATCAAACTTACCTATTCTGTAAGGTCAGCACTTTGGCAGAAAGACGCTTCTCCCTATCAGTCCAGCTGGAGACAAAGTAGCCAACCCTCATCACTCTGAGTTCCAATTAAGTCAATTCACACTCTCTCTCTCCAAATGAGGACAAGGAAACATTTCTGTATGGAACCCAGCACCTCCCACCTTCACTTCCTTAGGTGCTCCATCCTCCTCCCTTTACTCAGGGTGGTTGTTCTTGGGGGCTAAGTGTCTTCTTTCTCACTCATCCTCTGGGGACCTCGGGGCAGACCCTGTTGGTCTGTGATGCGTCCGTTGCTGCCGGTGTGCTCACGTCTCACTAAGTCTCTGGGGATAGAAATAGAAAAGAAATCAGATGACACATTATCTTTAAAGGCCACACTGTGACCTGTGTATTTAACTTTTCAACAGCAGAATGAGAAAAGAGAAAACTGACTCAGGGAAAGTTAACTCCACCCTGGCTCAGAGCTGAATCATGTGCTTAATTGGCATGTCCCAGCCCTCAGAGACCTTGAAGTCAGGAGACCTTCCTCTTCTAGACAGAGAGAAAGAATACATGTGACCTCTGTATGCAGACTTGTGATTGCTGCATGACAGGACAGGATGAGAGCCAAAGCAGGCAGCAAAGGATGGAGGTGGCCCTCCTGCTCATGGGCTGTGGGGCCAACGAAGCTGTGATGCACTTGGTCCTTATGGCATGTTTAATTTCAATTATTAATAATGTGTTATAAGTCTTTTTCCCGTTACCAAATTCAAGTTCATGTGCCCTACGTACAGTAAGGCCAAACAAACCAAACATTGAAGTTTGGACCAGAGAAAGGTTTATTGCAGGGCCAAGCAAGGAGATGGGTGGTTTGTGCCTCCCAAACCCCAAACTCCTTGAAGGGTTTCAGCAAAGCATTTTTAGAATTTTTAAAAAAGATTTATTTATTATTTATTTATTTTATTTATTTTTGGCTGCATTGGGTCTTAGTTGTGGCACACCAGATCTTTGTTGCTGCATGCAGGCTTCTCTCTAGTTGTGGCATGTGGGTTTTCTCTTCTCTAGTTGTGGCGCATGGGCTCTGTAGTTTGCAGCAGGCAGGCTCTAGCTGAGGTGCGTGAGCTCAGTAGTTGTGGCACGTGTGCTTAGTAGCCCTGCAGCATGTGGGATCTTAGTACCTTGACCAGAGATCGAACCCGCGTCTGCTGCATTGCCAGGCAGATTCTTTACCACTGGACCACCAGGGAAGTCCCAGCAAAACATTTTTAAAGGCCAGGGGAAGGAAGGGTGTGGTTAGTTGTTGCAAACTTCTTGGTGTAGGAATCTTTTGTTCTTGCAGCTGTCCACGTAGGTCAAGGCACACTGTTCCTATAAACCTCCCACAAGACAAATGTTATTCTCTGTTCTGCAACTTTTTCTCTCTAAATGAATGGACTGTAAAGGTCATATCCCTAAGAATAAGCTAGCTATATATTTCAGGCTATAGGCAACATTCTTTTTACAAAAGGTGCAGAGCCAGCATGACTAAGCACAGGCAACAGAGCACAATGATTAAAGTAAAAGAAACAGACCTAATAATAGGGAGTCAGATTTGTTCTTCCCTATTACATCCCATTCTGTATAAGTAAACATACCAAGGTTTATATGGACACACAGATACATGAACACCAAGGCTGACTTTCTGGGATGCCAGTTAGAAGGTTGGTTCCTATAAACCTGGAAGAACTGAGACAGGCTGGGACCTGGGCCCCTTTGCTGCAGTGCTGCAATGCTTGCAGCTGGACACACCTCTCCTTGAGCAACAAAATACAAAGAAACTATATGGGACTAAAAATAACTGCATGCATGTACAGATGGGGCAAATTCTGGACCCCAAAATACAAAGAAACCAAAAAACCCAACCGCCAATTTTGAAGACCCTCAAACAAAAACAGGGTGTTGGGAGCAAAAGCAGGGTACTGAGCATGCCCCCCGCACACCACCTAAGGGGTGGGCAAAATGTCTAAGCCACCCCTCCAGCCCAACCACTGGACACACCCCTACCCTCACCCCATATAAGGAACCAGCTCACCCCCACTCAGGGAGGGAGCAAGCAAAGGAACCTGTTGTTTGTCCTTGCTCCCCACTGCTGCAACAGGGGCCCCAATAAAGCCTTGCCTGAATTTCCTGTCTTGCCTCTAGTCAATTTCTATTGATTGGGGAAGGTCAATATCCCTGGTCAGTATCAGAAGCTCCTAAGAGTTTGCCTTGATTCCTCCCTGCGTTCTTAGACAGCAGAGAGATCTCAGCAGAGCAACGAGGGGCCGTGGGCTTTGGCAAGAATGTGACTGCCTGGAGAACAAAGGAAATCAGGGCCCCAGGTGCCGCCCTCCCTTGCTACCTGTGACATCAGGCTAGGAGGGGCAGCATCTCCTTGGTCCATTTATGGACTGTATGCTTGCCCAGGTTTCCGGGGCATCTGGAATGCCCCTTTCCCACTGGTAAAAGGGTTTTCTTACTATCTACTCTACCAGGCTCCATGATCATTATATAAAAACTATGCCTGTAAAACAGAAGAGGCCTTATAAATGCTGTTAACAAACCCTGGTAGCCTGATAGGGTCTGACAGTTGCACTGAATGTAAAGGAAGATGAGCCAGAACCCACAAAGGGCTGGGACCTCTGGGGATGTTGCTCTTAAATTCAGATTCCCTGACCATACTGCACAGAGTGTACACCACAGATTGTTTTATAAACAAGTCTTTATAAATTGTTCTGGAGGAAATCCAGTGGTGTAAAGGGAGTCTTACTAATGGCACCACTTTCTTTTAGGAAGACCAGAAATACTTCATGATAAAAAAGATGCATGAGTTTTCACAACATTCAGTGAGTCAAGGCCGTGCTGATCCCTGCCATCTGCTCCCCTGTTGCCTCTCAGCTCCCTAGAACATTCTGCCGTTAAATGAGATAAACAAAGGGCAGTCTCAGCAGCGTGAAGATAGAAAATGAGCAGAAGCACCACGTACCTCACTCACTCCGTGGACCCAGAGCCTGCTGTGCACAGCACTGGCTGAGAGCCAATGAGTGAAAGGCAGCCCTGTGCCTCTTGGAGCATCAGCTGCGGTGGCCTCTCAGGGAAACACAGGGCAGAGTTTGCAGTGGACCTCACAACAGAGTAGACCTGCCCTTTAGCCAGCACAGGGTAGGTCCTGGGTGCCACCCACAGCTGGAGTAGGAAAGGGTGCAGGAGAGTGGGGGTGGTGGCTGCACACCAGGTGCTCCCCCTTTTCCTGGCAAAGAAATGAGAGAGAGGTGTAGCCTTCTGAAAAGCAGCTGAATCCTGGTCTAAGACGAAGGGAGCAGACAGGTCAGGTCTCACTTCTGATGTCTGCAGAGTGCCAGCACTCTCCCTCAGCCCTCACATCTGGTATCATTTGACTGGGCTGGGGAGGGACACAGGACATTAACTTGGCACCACTCAGGGCTGAGTCTCTTCCACTGGTGAGCTGGGTTCCTTGAGCAAACTCCTAACCTCCCTCTGTTCAATGCACTTCTATGCCCTCCTCTGTTGAACCAGGAGAGTAACACCAAAAAACTGCAGAGGAAGTGCCCACCTCAGGGGTCCCAGCTTCTGTTTGGCACATAGGGGGATTGTTGCCTCTCTGATCTGGCCAGCTGGATATCAGAAGGGCACAATCTCAGTTTAACAACTTCCTCAATCCTGCGAACTTTTGGATTATTTTCTTTGTTATTCCTTAAAAACACACAAAACCAAAAACCAAACAAAAAAAACAAGGGTCCCTGTCATTCCCATCTGCACACAGACATTCTGGATCATTGTTTTTGCCTGGCCCACACACCTCAGTTCAACAAGCAACTGACAATCCTTACCATGTTTGTCTACACTCTTCAGTGGCTGGTTGAGATTTCACTCAGTGTTTGATGCTGAGATTCCATTCAGTAAAATGGCACTAAGAAAGGACACAAAGTAAAGCAAGGAGGCATAACTGGAAAGTGAGTAAAACCTAGGATAGTTTTTATGACAACTGCTCCAGAAGTAGATGAATTGTACAGTGACCAGAGATACTCCCATGAAATTGTCTTTTGACAAAATAAAAACTTTGGCCCACGGTCCACTTGTTTACATTTGTTTCTTGCTCTAAAAAGTGAAATGTGTATGTGAAAAAAAAAATCTGTTGATCAATGGCTACCTGTGTTTCTATTGACTGAAATATGATGATTCATAGAACCATCATCTTAGTGTTTCCAGACAACTGAATATAAACTTAAAGATGTTTTCTCCATCATCAGGGCTGGTCTCTTTATTCAGTTAAGCAAGCATTTTTAGGATATTGACCCTATTGTAGACATTGTGCTTGGCACAGCAGATAGAAAGATGGATCAGGTAGGGTTCCTGCCCATGGAGCTTACACAGTAGTTGGGGGGTCAGGCATGTAATTAAATGACGCAAGGGGACATTGGTTGAATGAAAGCACAATGTAGTTAAATAAATCACTAGGAGGGACTCTTAGCTCAGACAGGTCAAGAAAGGCACAGTAGGAGCAGGGGTCAGGGTGTTTGAGGGAAAAGAGAGAGGACACTCCTCGCCTCAGGGAGTGTTCAGAAGTTCTGCTTGGCTGGGACATGTATCGCGGGGCATGGGATGATTAGTGATGAGGCTGGAGTTACTCTAAGGAGACTTGTCTAGTAGGAAGGGGGAGGCACTAATGGAGTTTAGGCAGGTATGCCATGGCTGTAATTATGCTTTAGAAATCTCTGTCTGGGTGCTCCATGGGCAGCAGGTTTGAGGGATGTATTGGAGTATTGGAGTTTCAGAGACAAGTTTTTAAGTTGATTTCAATAATCCAGGCAACAGTTCATGAAGCCTGATCTGGGGTAATGTGGTAGAGACCCAGAGCATGGGGAATAGGGGCCATATTTGTTACCTTGCCTGAGCATCCTTCAGGAAGCACTGTATTCAGACCAATGCAGAACAGAAAATGCATAGCAGGCTTTTTTTTTTCTTTAAAAAGTTATAAACAGCTGAAATAAGGGAGGATAATAAAGTATGACATTATAATACCCATTGTGGGGAAGCCAGCTTCACAACACGGGGAAGGGACTATGTTACGCTCACACAACGGCAGAAAGAACATAGCTTTAGGTGATGAAGTTACACTTATTAAACAGAGACACGATTTTAGGCACCACATTCCATTTGATGGGGAGCCAAAAACAGATGGTGCAATGCAATTTACCGGACTAGAGTTCTTCAAAAGTGTGACTTAACCTGCAACTTGGAATCCTTCAAATTGCCAAATGCTGAAAACACGTCCTGCCTATTCCACTGCATATTAATTTGCATCTATGTCAGTGGTTTAGGTTTTTAATTATAGAAGAAATACAAACATATGGTAAAAATTAGAAACACAGTAGAGAAGACTATAAATTAAAAAGTAAATATTTCTTTTCCCACCCCTACTTTCCCATCCGATTCTCTAGACATAGCTACACTTATGGATTCTTTTCACATTTTAATGGATATAAAGCATTCATACAAATACATGCTAGGTGAATATCTTTGTATATCTTTGCTTAGATGTATGGAAGTTAACTATTTCTCAGAAGTAGCATTATTGCATCTAAGACTGTGTTCATTAAATTTTTAATAGCTTTCACAAAATAGTTCTCCAAAAATACACAAATTCCTCTCCTATCCACAAGCTATTATTTATTTATCTATTTATTTAATGTCGTTTTATTACACATGCAGTGGTGGTATTTCATTGTGATTTCATTTGCCTTCCCCTAATGTGATGCTGTGCATCTTTCATGTTCTTACATGTCATTCATATACCTTCTTTGGTGAAGAGGCAGTTCAGATCCTTGGCTCATTTGTTACTGGGCTGTTCATTTTCTTATTGGATTCTGGCAGTTCTTCATATAGTTTAGATACAACTCCTTTGTCATGTGTGTTTTTGCAAACATTGTCGCCCAGTCTGTGGTTTGTATTTTTATTCTTTCAATCGTGCGTGTTGTGGAACAGAAATTTTTTGATTTTGATGATCTCTAATTTATTAATTTATTTTTAATGGGTTACATTTTTGATATTATAGCTAAGAAATCTTTGCCTAACCCAAAGTTATAATATTTTTAAATTGAAGTATTGTCAGTTGATACAATACTCTGTTAGTTTATAATGCTCTGTTTCAGGTGTGCAGCAAAGTGATTCAGTTATACATATATATATATTTTTTTCAGATTCTTTTCCATTATAGGTTATTACAAGATATTGAATATATATAACAATTTTTTCTATGCTTTCTTCTTAAAGTTTCATATGTTTAGGTTTTACCTTTAGGTCTATGGCCCATAATATCAGCATAAGATGTGAAGTGGTGAGGTATGGGTAAAGATTATTTGTGTGTGTGTGGGAGGGGGGTTGTTTTGTTTTTAATATAGATGTCCTGTTGTTCCAGGACCATTTTTTGAGAAGTTTAAATTCTTACCCTTTATCAAAAATTAATGACCATACATTTGTATGTGGGACTATTTCTTGACTCTTTTTAATATATTTCTTAGTTCTTTTTGTCTATCATTTCACTAATACCACATAGTCTTGATTAATATAGTTTTTCAGTCAGTTTTTAAATGAGGTAGTGAGAGTCCTCCAAATATATTCTTCATTTTCAAAATTGTTTTGGATATTCTAGTTTCTTTTACTTTCCCTATAAATTTAATATTGGTATTTTGTAATATTGGATATTGATATAGATTGCATTGAGTACATAGATTTATTTTCAGAAACATCTTCAAATACATGAATCTGCTTTATTTCTATTTATTTGTCCTCTTTGGTTTTTATTTAATTAATTATTTAATTAACCATTAGTTAATGATTGTTTTGTAGTTTCCAACATACAGATCCCATGCATATTTTGTTAGATAACTATTTCATGTTTGTGGGTGCTATTGTAAGTGGTCCTTTTAAAATTTCAATTTCTGATCTTTCATTGCTAGGAGGTAGAAATAGAATTGATTTTTGTATATGAAGTTGTGTCCTGTGACTATGCTAACCTCACTTATTAGTTCTTGTATCTTTTTTGTACCAATTCCTTGGCATTTTCTATGTAGACAATGATGTCATCTGTGAAAAGTGACACTTTTATTTTTCCTTTCCAATTGATATACCTTTTACTTATTTATCTTGCCTCCTTGCACTGATTAGAACCTCCATTAAGTGTATAAGTGGGCCTTCTTGCCTTGCTTCTGACTTAGGGAGAAAGCATGCAATCTTTCCCCATTAGGTATGTTGTTACCTGTAGGTTTTTCACAGATGCCCTTGATCAGGTTGAGCAAGTTCCTTCTATTGCTAGTTTGCTGAATATTTTTATCATGAGTGGAATTTTTGAATGATTTTTTTCATGCATTAAGATTATTATGTCTTTTTCTTTTTATTCAGTTGACCTGGTAAATTACATTCTGACTGTTGAACCAGACTCACATTCCTGCTATAAATCTTACATGGTCAAGATTTATTCTTTTTTACATTTAGACTGTTTTTTTAATAAACAGTATATGATTGGATATTATATTTTTAAATCTAAATAGTCTTTTAATTGTCTCTTTTAATAAATGCCTTTGGATCATTTACATTTAATGTAATTATTGATATTATTAAATTTTACTCTTCCGGTTTTTAATTTGTTTTCTTTTCCTCTGTAATTTTTGTTTCACCATTCCAATTTTACTGCCTTCTATGGATTATTTTAATATTTTTAGTGTATCATTTTTAAATTTTTTGATTTTTTTTTAGTTTATTTCTTTAATGGTTGCTCTAGAGATAATAATATTCACACATAACCCTTCTCAGTTTCCTTAGAGTGTGTATTTTCACATCAGGTAAAAGTTGAAGTCTCACAACCATATTTGTCATTTTACTCCCTCCACTTATGTTACAGTTTTCTTATATAGCACAACATACATAGAAAACACCACCATACAATAAGCTTTATGTTCAATAGTTGTATATATTTTAAAGAATTTAATAAGTGAAAAGCAGTCTTTTATGTTTATCCAAATAGTTATCATTTCTGAAGCTCTTCCTTCATTCTTCAAATTACTAATTTCCCTCTAGCGTAATTTTCTTAAATACTAAATTTTGTTCTTTAAATTGTCCTTTAAAGAAATTCTACTGGTGACAAATTTTATTAATTTCTTCAACTGAGAATGTATTTACTTTTCCTTCAGTCTTGAGAGATGTTTTTGCTGGATACAGAATTCTGGGTGAAGAGTCCTTTTCATTAGGTACTTTACAGATCACGTTTCACTGTCTTCTGGCCTGCATGCTCTCTTCCCTTCCCCCACAGATTTATTGAGATATAATTGAGATATAACAATGTGTAAGTTTAAAGTGTACAACATGATGATTGTATATACATACATACTGCAAAATAATTACCAAAATAAGGTTAGTTAACACATCCATCATGTGTATGTGGTGAAAATTTTAAAATCTACTCTCTTAGCAACTTTCAAGTATAAATACAATATTGTTTATTAGGTCACCATGCTGTACATTAGGTCTCCAGAACTTATTCATCTTGTAACTGAAAGTTTGTGCTCTTTGACCAACATCTCCCATTTCCCCCACACCTCTGCCCCTGGCAACCACCAATCTATTCTCTACTCTCTGTTGTTTTGAATTTCTTCTCTCTCTCTCTCTTTTTTTTTAAGATTCTACATATAAGTGAGATCATATAGTGTTTGTCTTTCTCTATGTTACTCATTTCATGTAGCATAATGCTCTCAATGTCCACCCATGTTGTCACAAATGTCTCTCTTTTTCATGGATGCATAATATTCTATTGTAATACACACACACACACACACACACACACACACACATATATATATATATATATACACATATATTTTTCTTTATCTGTTCATGGATGCATAATATTCTATTGTAATACACACACATACACACACACACACACACACACACACACACACACACACATATATATATACACATATATTTTTCTTTATCTGTTCATCCAGCAACAGACACCACTTAGGTGCTTCTATGTCTTGGCTATAGTGAATAAGGTCTTCATGTTTTCTGATGAGATATCTGTGGTCATTTGTATCATTGTTCCCCTGAATATCTTCTTTTTTCTCTACTTGTTTATAAGAATTTTTCTTTATCTTTACTTTTGAGAACTTTAATTATTGTCTGTAGGGGCATGATTTTCTTTAAGTTTATCTCATTTGAGGTTCACAGAGCTTCTTGAATCTGTAAATTTATTAATTTCACCAGTTTGGGAAGTTTTTGAACATTATTAATACAATTTTTTTCCTTTATCAATTTCTTTCTCTTCTCTTGCTGGGACTCCAGTGATGCAAATGTTAGACAAATGTGTCATTAATATTTTTCCACATAAATGGCACTTCCCCAAAATTCTATTTAGCTTTTTACCTTTTTTCCCTCTTTCTTTCAGATTGATAATTTACACTGTCCTATCTGCAAGTTCACTGGCTCTTTCCTCAGTCATTTCTATTCTGCTCTTGAGCCCATCCATTATATTTTTAAGTTCTTAAATTATCATCTGCTTCTCTCTTAGTTTTTATTTCTCTGTTGTAAACTCCTTTCCATTCATTTCAATTGTATCTTTACCTAATTGACAGAGTTACATTTGCTGCTTTAAAGTCTTTGAATATTATGTTGTGTAAACTCTCAGTCCCATTCAAATCTCCTGGAAAATGTTAATATTGTCATTTTAGAAGTTAATCTGTCCAGATAGGATCAGACTCCAAGTTCTGTCCTGCTTTCTGTGAGTACTGGTTCCAATCTTAAATTAATTTCAAACTTTTGTTCCACTGCATTGGGTCTGTTCTGCGTTTGTGTCACTAAGGGGTTCTTTAAGACTTAGGTGATGATTTAAATATTACTTTGTCCCCAGGTCTCTGCTATGTTTGTCTGGGTCTGTCCTCCACATCCACAGCCCAGGGATGAGCTCAAGGGTGTGTGGACTCATACAGAGAATGAAGGATCACCTTTTCTGCTGTCTTCTCTGTAGGATTTCCCCCTCTGGTATGAAAGTGTGTCTCTTCTGGTGCCTCTAGCCAGAAAAATTTTAGGTACCCTTGCTATTGCTGCAGGTACAGTTCCATGATTGGGGCCTGCTCTTGGGACAAAGCTACAGAAGAAAAAAGTGAACTAAACACACACAGGGGCTGCTTCTACCATCTTCACACCACAGGGATGCTTTTCATGATTCCTCTGGACAAAAAATAGGGCTTTTAATTGGAGTTTTAGCCTCCTTAGATGACATATTGAAACTGTGTACAAGCCCCTGTGTTCTTGTCTTTTGAAGTAAAAAGCTGACTCTAGAGTTAATGATTGGGAAACATGAAGATGGAGAAACAAAGAATAGCTGTTGGGCTGGAGAACTGGTAACAGTTTAGACTATAAGTCTGCCATGTGGCAGAATCACCGAACTCACGGTTCCCTGAAAGACATAGATAAAGGCCTGACACACATTCCTAAGTTGTTTTTACAGGAAGCAGACCCCCACCAGATGAAAACTGCTGACCACAAGAACATAGACGCTAGACTGGAACCAGAAGGTTGATGATGCTGACTCCCAATTACTTCATGACCAACCAGTGAGAAGAATGTCCACAAGCTGACCATGCCCTGCTCCTTGAACCATTACTATGAGTCCTCACTACCCCCTCCAGGGCAGGACACACAGACTTAAGAGCATTAGTCCACTGTGTCCCCCTTTGCCTGGCAAAGCAATAAAGCTATTCCTTTCTGCTTCACCCAAAACTCTGTCTCTGAGATTTAATCCAGCACCAGTGTACAGAGGCTGAATTTTGGCAACAATATGACTCCACATTGGGGACCCACCCTCACCTCAAAGCTGTGAGAAGAAAACAATATGGAAACCTCATCCCTTTAGAGTTGCCACTCCAGTTTTAACTTCTCTCCACAATCCACCTTCTTTTGTACTACTAGTAGTAGTAGTATTCTACTACTATACATTAGTAGTAATCATAGGGGGAGAGTGGTCATAGAGAGTTCACTCCTTTTTTGTAGGAACTGGAAACTCATCTCATTGTTTGATTTCTTTTTAAAAATTATGAGTGAGGTCTGCTGTGTTTCTTGTTAGTCAAATCCTTGTTCATATGTTTTCTTGCATTCGTTATTTTTTAAATATTTGAAATCAAATATCTTCATTACAGAACAGTAACAAAGTTTTTTCCCCCAGCTGCTCCAAGAATCTACATTAAAAAGTACATGACAGTTTGTATAATTTTCCTCTAGCAAGTTTCTTTTTATTTTGAAAAATATTTTAATAGACTTTACTTTTTAGAGCAGTTTTAGGTTCATAGCAAAATTGAGTGGAAAGTACAGAGATTTCCCATATATTCCCTGCCCCCACACATGCACAGCCTCCTCCACTTATGCACAGCCTGCATGAGTGGTGCATTTGTTACAATCTGTACTGACACATCCTTATCACCTGAAGTTCATAGTTTATATTAGGGCTCACTCTTTGTATTGCACATCTATGGGTTTGGACAAATGTATGGTGATGTGTACCACTATTATAGTATCATACAGAGTAGTTTCACTGCCCTAAAAATCCTCCAGGCTCTGCCTGCTCATCTCTCCCTCCTCAGTTCCATTAACTTTTAATGGTTGTCTTTGTATATAATTATTATTATTTATTTTTTAAAATAAATTTATTTATTTATTTTTAGCTGTGTTGGGTCTTCATTGCTGCGCAGGGGCTTTCTCTAGTTGTCGTGAGTGGGGGCTACTCTTTGTTGCAGTGCGCGGGCTTCTCATTGCGGTGGCTTCTCTTGTTGTGGAGCACAGGTTCTAGGCATGCAGGATTCAGTAGTTGTGGCTCATGGGCTCAGTAGTTGTGGCTCACGGGCTTCAGTAGTTGTGGCGTGGTCTCTAGGGCACAGGCTCAGTAGTTGTGGCACACGGGCTTAGTTGCTCCGTGGCACATGGTATCTTCCTGGACCAGGGTTCAAACCTGTGTCCCCTGCTTTGGCAGGCAGATTCTTAACCACTGAGCCACCAGGGAAACCCTGTATATAATTATTAATATTGTATATACCTTCCTAAGAAATCTACTTAGTAAAGCATCTTATTTCTTTTACTGTGGCAGCTGATTTCTTTTTAACCCTGTATGTATATAATCATATCATCTGTAAATAATGATGATTTTGCCACATACTTTCCAATATTTTCCTGTCACTTATTTCTCTTATGAAATTGCATTGACTAGACACTCAGAAAAAGTAATAAGTAATAAGTGGTGAAATTGTAGGTCCCAGCTGTACTTCTTTCTCAAAATTGGGCAATTTTAGGAGAATTTAATCAAAGGATTAATTATTAAAGGTGTAAGCAGGGATTTGCCAAAATATCAAGAGACGATGGAGAGCCCTGGACTAGTAAAAGTAGGAACATTTGTCACCCAGGCCTGAAGCCCTATGAAGAGAGCACAGTAACAGGATCTGGGAGGCAGGACTCACTGGGGAGTGATCTATGGAGAAGATGGCCCCCCAGGGAGGCAGTATATAGGTCCTCCTTCTTTTTCAATTAAACATTACAGAAAAATAAACAGAATAATGTAAGAACCCATGTACTCACCTCCCACAATGAACAACTGTTAACCTTTTGACATTATTTATTCAGAGCCAACAAAAATTCTATGACTAATATATTTGTAATCTTTCTCTTTCTGTTTTTCCCTCCCCAGGTCTAATTTCCCCTTCCTCTTCAGAGATACTCTCTACCATGCATTTTTGTGTATTTATAATTTTTACATAGATACAGATATAGATATACACAATGTCTAAATAATCCATAGTAATGTGTAGTGATTTTATAAAAATGGTTTCATAATATAAATTGTGTTCTGATACTTGCCTTTTTTAATTTATTTTTTTTTAAATTGAAGTATAGTTGGTTTGCAATGTTGTATTAGTTTCAGGTGTACAGCAAAGTGATTCATATATATATATATATATGACTTTTATGAGCCTCTAGTCTCTTTGAATCTAGAATAATCCAGACTCTTTTCCCCTATGGCCTTTAGTCTTGAAAAGTCTGGACTAATTGCCTTGTACTGTATCCAACATTCTGGATTTGTAAATTATTTTTCAATATTGTATATTTAACTTCTCCCTCTATTCCTCACGTTTTCTGTGAACTGAAAGTTAGATTTAGATGATGTTTTTAGATTTAAGGTAAACTTTTGGCAAGAATGCTCCATAGGTGATGCTGTGTGCTTCCCATTTCATCTCAACAGGAAGCACAGAACACCTGGCTGTCCCAGGCGTTGACCTGCAGATCCTCCATCATGAAGATACATTGTCTTTTGCAATCAGCTGGTACTCTCTGCAGGGACTCTCTGGCACATTTCAAATATCCTGTTTCCCAACCACCATCCCCCTAATGGCTTGGGCATTTATTAATCCTCATCGGAATCAATCATTATATGGAAGAATCATTTATTTTTTAATTGCTCCATAAATTGAAGGATATATTTATTTCAAAGGAACCTGCAGGAATCACCACTAATTGGTAGAAATTTCCTATGATAGGTTCACGTGGGAAGGTTGTCCAGGTCTTATCTATTGTGGACATCCATGCAGGGACTCAAGGTGGTAGAAAGCAGGAGAATGAGAAGCCTGCCCCACGGGCTGATTTTATAAAAGATTCAAGGCATTCATAAATACTCTCTACCTTTCTTCTGCTGTCACCATGACAACGTAAGTGAGCCTGGCTAGAACCTTCCTATTTCATTAGGGCTTCCTATGCTTATGCTCCTTGTTCCACTGAGAGGAATGTCCTTGATGTTTATTATATTCAGCGTAAATATAAATGTCTAAAAGCTGGAAGAGGGTGGAGTGTCAAGATGCAGGCTGTGGACCCTCTGTTTCACCAGGAGTGGGCTCATCACCTTTTTTTCTTTATTTAAAATCACAAGGTTTTTATTTGTTAAAATAGCTAATGCCTTGTTATTTTGAAAGTGTTTTTTGTTTTTGTTTTTTTACAGCTTTATTTGGTATTATACTCAATTTGATGGAGTGCATAAAAAAAAGAAAGATTTACCTCCTTGGAGAAACAAAGCATCAAAGTGTAGAAAAAGCCAGTGTGAGACACTTCTGTTTTCAGAAGTAGACACATTTCTTGCTATGTGTCCCTCTTAAGAACAGCTGAAATCCCATCCCTGGCCATTATACATGCAATAAACAAGACTCAGAACGGTGGAGAGAAAGAGGCAGCTTACCAGGGGCCTCAGGACTGTGGAAGGTCACATCATTGAGATCCTTTGCTTTTCTTTATGCCTCATACATCGTGGACCGCGTTCCAGAGGAGCCAGGAACCCAGACACGCCCCGGAGAGCGCACAACTGGTGGTCCAGTGGGTAAGACTCCGCGCTCCCAATGCAGGGGGCCCAGGTTCTATCCCTGGGCCGGGAATTAGATCCCGCATGCCGCAACTAAGAGTTCGCATGCTGCACGCCTCAGGAAGATCTCACGGGCCGCTACTAAGACCCAGTGCAGCCAAAATAAATAAATAAATATTTTTTAAAAAAGAAAAAAAAATCCAAGGGAAGCCCGGTCCCTCGAGTCCAAGGGCCAGGAATGGGTCAGCCTAGCAGGACCGAGAAGTTTAGACAAAACTCCAGCCAAACACGTCCTTCCCAGAGCCAGCTCCCTAGTGGGGAGCCTTACCCCCAACCTTGCCCAGCAGTGATGAGGTACACCTGTCTTCCCCCAACCCTCCTTTTTATGTTCTACTGTTGTTATGTAAAATGTAACAAACAGGGTGAAGGATACACAGGACCTTTCTGTGCTATTTTTACAACTTCCTGTGAATCTATTATTTCAAAATGAAAAGTTAAATTAAAAAGTCAGACTGTTGGGTGATATTTTTCCTTTTTCATCTGGGTGCTCTGTAGTCACTTTGGTATACATTGACTGGGTTCAGTGTCTCACAGCAAAACAATTAGACGGAACAGCTGCTTGCCTGTTTAATTCTGGTACAATATCCCTAAATTGTAGGTTTAGAAGGAGTACTAGAAGGAGTACCATTTAGAACCAGGCAACTTGATTTTTTTAAAATTTATTTTTTATTGAAGTAAATTGGTTTATAAGCCTATTAAGTTTCATGTGTACAACATTCTGTTTCTACTACTGTATACCCTAAGGTGTGCTAAGTCAGATGGAAAAACCAATACCATATGACTTCACTCATATGTGGAATCTAAAATACAAACAAACAAAAAATAAATGAACAAAGCAGATTCATCTTTTTTTTTTTTTTTTTTTTTTTTTTTTTTGTGGTACGCGGGCCTCTCACTGCTGTGGCCTCTCCCGTTGGGGAGCACAGGCTCCAGATGCGCAGGCTCAGCGACCATGGTTCACAGGCCTAGCCACTCTGCGGCATGTAGGATCTTCCCGGACCGGGGCACGAACCCGTGTCCCCTGCATTGGCAGGGGGACTCTCAACCACTGCACCACCAGGGAAGCCCAGGTTCATCTTTTTTATAGTAAAGTCAATTTTAATAGCCAAACACTACAATAAAGTAGATATTCACCAATAATAAAATGGATATATAGGTTGTAATATAGTCATACAATGTAATATGTATAATTATACAGCAAGAAAATTAATGATTTGCTGCAACAAAAAATATCACAGGGGATAATTTCAAAAATATAATATCAAGCAATGAGGCCAGATATTTCTGCATGATTCCATTTACATAAAGTCCTAAAACAGACTATTAATCTATGGTATTTAAAATGGTACTGACAGTTATCGGTCTTTTATGATGTGTTAATGTCCCATTTATTTTCTTGGGATATGGTTACAAAAGTGTGTCTTTTGTGATAATTTCTTGAGTTACACATTAGAATTTGTGTATTTTCATCTATAAATGCTACTCCTCAGTAAAATATGCAAGTTTATTTTTTAAGTGGAAGTTCCAGGGGATATTTCGGTGGTTCTGTGTATAGAGCATCCAAAAGAGAAAGATATCAGGGACAAAGATAGGAAGGCAGGGGAACACTTTTATAACAAAACACCACTCAATTCAATGGAAAGTAATAATACGTCCCTTTCTTTAATTACTCATTTCAGTGTAATTCAGTACAAATTTTATGTAAGAACAATGACTGCTGAGAGGGACATTCATTAAGGGGAGCTCCGCTTTTGACCTCTAGAAAATGTTTACTTAGCACCGCCTCACTCCTCAAGGTGGAACACATCAGCAACCAAGGTAGGAAGGTTCCTGTTTCCCTGGATCTTGGAAATGCTCACACTTAGGGTGCTGTCTGGAATCTTCTAAAGGCAAAGTAATGTAACAATGTTAAATGGAGTTCAGGGTTTCTAGACTGAAGCAAAACAGAATATAGCAGCCACAAATGCCCAAGAAGGCTGTACTGTGGACAATGAATTAGTCTTGCCTTTCTTCATGGGAACTATGGAAAGTGGCAAGGAAGTTTTCTAGTCAGGAGAATTGTTCCTAAAGAAACAAGCTGCTTTAAGAAGTGTTCAGCACCCTTCCATCACACATTTTTGAGCGAGAGAAGGATCACATTTTGTGAAGACTGTGGTACAGAAGGAAGCACCAGCAAGATCCCTCTGATAACATGATTCTGGGGGTCTAGTGTGCGGTATAAGCAGATAAGTTAGGGGTCCCCCGGAGAAAGAGAACAAGACGTGGCTTTCTTGACATAAGGGAAGCCATTTTGACCTAAGCCATTTTGTGATCTAGGCCTGGCTGCAATGCTTGCCCTAGAACAGGTCTCAGTAACTAGTGATCTTAAGGGAATGGAGGAATGCAGGAACAGAGAAAAGGCAGTCAAACAACAGTGCAGTGATAAAGTAGAGTCCTAGTTCTTCCTTGAGAGATATACATAATAATACATCTTTGAGTTCTGCAGGAACTGAGAGCCCCACCCAGGTGGAAGACAGAATGATTATGTTGACCCTCCTGCCTTCAGTCAACTAAAGCTTGGACTCTGTTGACCTTTGCCCCAATTCTATGCTGAATTATCTGCACAAGCCCCCTTCACGAATATGCATGTACCCTTAGCTTAAACTTCCCCAATTTTGCTGTTGGGGAGACCCTGCTTTGGGAAAGATCCGGGTGTTCTCCTTACTAGATGCAAGTAATAAATCGTTCCTTCTTCCTATCTTTGGCTCAGTTGTGTTTATTGGCTGGACACCCACCAAGAGGTGAACCCAGTTTTCAGGTAACATAAGCACACCCAGTCAGTCCCCTCAACTCTCCCTTAGGGCTGCCAGGTATGATAAAGGAGGCAGTTGGATTTGACTCCTGGATCAGTAACAAATAATTTTTCAGAACATGTAAGTCACATGGAATGTTTGTCTTGTAATTGCACTTGGTCATCTGGCAGCTCTAGTTCCAGTGCACCCCTCTTCCCCGATCTCTGTCTGCTTCTAGAGTTGGCACCTGCAGCTCCTCAGACAAGGCCAGAGGGTTCCTGGAGGCTCTTCACCCCTAAGTGCAGAGACCTGGGGGTGTTGGGAATTTACTTCCCCCAGGGGACAGCCAACCACTCGTAATGCAGGGACACACGACAGCCCAGCTCTCTTGCCTCAGGTGGAGAAAAGTCTGAGGTGTCACTAACGCTGCTCCAGTGCTCCCTGTGGGATCAGGCTGGGGCCAGGCTTTGTCTGAACTTGCACAGTTCTTTCTCCTTCCCTGTTCTGTTTTCCCCACATCCTTACAGGTTGCCTGTGGGAGAAATTCCTTAATAAATCATTGTCATATGAATCCATTAACAGGGTGTACTTCTGGGGACCCTAGCCTGAGATAATCCTGAAATAAAAGGTGAGAATACAGATTTGGCCCTGAGGTTCCTGTAGTAAGAAACAGTGCCTAACTAAACACAAACTCTGGAAATTATTTCCTCAAATTATTGTTTGATGTTAGTAGATAAGGCTTAGAGTAAAACTTGAAAACCCTACAGTGTTGTCTGTAAAAAGAATGTCTTTTTCATAGTCAAGTATTATATTCAAGAGAAAATCCAAGAAAGAGTCTTAAACATAGGTCTGTTGAGGAGCAGTACCTAGCCCTTCATCCCTGCCAAGGTCACACCTACAGGCCGTTCAGCCAGATGGCACTGGAGGTTCTGACTGGGGACATGACCCTTCCTCCAGGGACCTCTAAATTTAGCACATACCAAAACTTGAAGTATGCAGTCAGAATTTTGCAGATAAGGGTTCAGTGAAGCACCAGAGATGCCCATCTAGTAATTATCTTTGTAAAATTACCTGCTTGTGGATATTTTAACATGCTTCAGGTGGATTGTTCCCCCCACCTCATCACCAGTTGAGTTCCAGGAGATTTTGGAGAATCTGTCCCTCACACTCACCCTCAACTCCTCCCTGCTTCAGGCAGTTACCAAGGAACTGAGGCCCCCTTTGTTGTAAATTACTGGGGTGAGCTTGAAAATCAAAGGCACTTTACATGATACATTAAACAAGATGGACTTAATTGATATTTACAGGATATTCCATCCATAAACAACAGAATATGCTTTCTTCTAAAGCACTCATGGAACATTCTCCAGGATAGATCATATCTTGGGTCACAAATCAAGCCTTGGTAAATTTAAAAAAATTGAAATTGTATCAAGTATCTTTTCCAACCACAACACTATGAGACTAGTTATCAATTACAGGAACGTAAAAACTGACACTGCAGAAATACAGAGGAACATGAGAAATTACTACAAGCAACTATATGCCAATAAAATGGACAACCTGGAAGAAATGGACAAATTTTTAGAAAAGCACAAGCTTCCAAGACTGAACTGGGAAGAAATAAAAAATATAAACAGACCAATCACAAGCACTGAAACTGAGACTGTGATTAAAAATCTTCCAACAAACAAAAGCCCAGGACAAGATGGCTTCACAGGCGAATTCTATCGAACATTTAGAGAAGAGCTAACACCTATCCTTCTCAAACTCTTCCAAAATATGGCAGAGGGAGGAACTCTCCCAAACTCATTCTATGAGGCCACAATCACCCTGATACCAAAACCAGCTGTAAGATGTAAGATGTAACAAAGAAAGAAAACTACAGGCCAATATCACTGATGAACATAAAAAAATCTCTAAAAAATACAAACACATGGAAGCTAAACTATAAACTACTAAATAACCAAGAGATCACTGAATAAATCAAAGAGGAAATCAAAAAATACCTAGAGACAAATGACAATGAAAACACAATGTTCCAAAACCTATGGGAAAAAAATACTAGCAAACAGAATCCAACAACACATTAAAAGGATCATACACCTTGATCAAGTGGGGTTTATCCCAGGAATGCAAGGATTCTTCAATATACACAAATCAATCAATATGATAAACAATAGTAACAAGTTGAAGAATAAACACCATATGATCACCTCAAGATGTAGAAAAAGCTTTCAACAAAATTCAACACCCATTTATGATAAGAACCCTCCAGAAAGTAGGCATAGAGGAAACTTACCTCAACATATTAAAGGCCATATATGACAAACCTACAGCCAACATCGTTCTCAGTGGTGAAAACCTGAAACCATTTCCTCTAAGATCAGGAACAAGACAAGGTTGTCCACTCTCACCACTATTATTCAACATAGTTTGGGAAGTTTTAGCCTCAGCAATCAGAGGAAAAAAAAGAAATAAAAGGAATCCAAACTGGAAAAGAAGAAGTAAAGCTGTCGCTGTTTGCAGATGACATGATACTATACATAGAGAATCCGAAAGATGCTACCAGAAAAATACTAGGACTAATCAATGAATTTGGTAAAGTAGCAGGATACAAAATGAATGCACAGAAA
>NC_041224.1:73054497-73104742 GCF_002837175.3 Physeter macrocephalus
ACCTACCTAAGGAGACAAAAGACCTGTATGCAGAAAACTGTAAGAGACTGATGAAAGAAATTAAAGATGATACAAACAGATGGAGAGATATATCATGTTCTTGGATTGGAAAAATCAACATTGTGAAAGTGACTATACTACCTAAAGCAATCTACAGATTCAATGCCATCCCTATCAAACTACCAAAGGCATTTTTCACAGAACTAGAACAAAAAATTTCACAATCTGTATGGAAACAAAAAAGACCCCAAATAGCCAAAGCAATTTTGAGAAAGAAAAACAAAGCTGGAGGAATCAGGCTCCTGGACTTCAGACTATACTACAAAGCTACAGTAATCAAGACAGTATGGTACTGGCACAAAAAAACAGAAATATAGATCAATGGAACAGGATGGAAAGCCCAGAGGTAAACCTACACACATATGGTCATCTTATTTTTGATAAAGGAGGCAAGAATATACAATGGAGAAAAGACAGCCTCTTCAATAAGTGACGCTGGGAAAATTGGACAGCTACATGTAAAAGAATGAAATTAGAACACTTCCTAACACCATACACAAAAATAAACTCAAAATGGGTTAAAGACCTAAATGTAAGGCCAGACACTACCAAACTCTTAGAAGAAAAGATAGGCAGAACATTCTATGACATAAATCACAGATCCTTTATGACCCACTTCCTAGAGAAATGGAAATAAGAAAAAAATAAACCAATGGGACCTAATGAAACTGAAAAGCTTTTGCACAGTAAAGGAAACCATAAACAAGATGAAAAGACAACCTTCAGAATGGGAGAAAATATTTGAAAATGAAGCAAAGGATTAATCTCCAAAACTTACAAGCAGCTCAATATCAAAAAAACAAAAAACCCAATCAAAAAATGGGTGGAATACCTAAATAGACATTTCTCCAAAGAAGATATACAGATTGCCAACAAACACAGGAAAGGAGGCTCAACATCACTAATCATTAGAGAAATGCAAATTAAAACTACAATGAGATATCACCTCACACCAGTCAGAATGGCCATCATCAAAAAATCTACAAACAATAAATGCTGGAGAGGGTGTGGAGAAAAGGGAACACTCTTGCACTGTTGGTGGGAATGTAAATTGATACAGCCACTATGGAGAACAGTATGGAGGTTCCTTAAAAAACTACAAATAGAACTACCATACGACCCCGCAATCCCACTACTGGGCATATACCCTGAGAAAACCATAATTCAAAAAGAGTCATATACCACAATGTTCATTGCAGCTCTATTTACAATAGCCAGGACATGGAAGCAACCTAAGTGTCCATCAACAGATGAATGGATAAAGAAGATGTGGCACATATATACAATGGAATATTACTCAGCCATAAAAAGAAATGAAACTGAGTTATTTGTAATGAGGTAGATAGACCTGGAAGAGTAAGCTGGGACGAAGTGAGAGAGTGTCATTGACATATATACACTACCAAATTTAAAATAGATAGCTTGTGGGAAGCAGCCGCATAGCACTAGGAGATCAGCTCAGTGCTTTGTGAGCACCTAGAGGGGTGGGATAGGGAGGGTAGGGGGGAGACGCAAGAGGGAGGGGATTGGGAGTTATATGTGTACATATAGCTGATTCACTTTGTTATAAAGCGGAAACTAACACCATTGTAAAGCAATTATACCCCAAAAAAGATGTTTAAAAAAAAAAAGAAAATCAAATGTAAGAAGCTTCACAGAAAGGGAAAGGTGGCATTCGACACTCACTAAAGAATAACTTACTCCTCCAGAAGGAACTCACTTTAAAGCAAAAACATCTTCACAAAACAAGGAGGCAGAGAGGTCGAATTGGTCGTTTCTGGTCACTTGGTTGTGTCTGAACCTCTGGGAGGTGCATGGGTGCCGTTGCCTTGTGGGCTGTTTGCTGGTAAGGCAACGACTCCACTTTGGTTTTCATTTCCTCATTACCTCATGTCAGTGGTCCTGGTAAAGAAGTTTTTTTTTCCTTATCTCAAGCAGAATGGCTTTTCCTGTTCCTGAAACCCACACTGGGCTGGACTTGCACAAATAGGAAAAAATTACAAGTAGAGAAATATAACACCCCTAGGAAACATGAGTAAATCACTGGAATTGTTTCCATTTATTGGATGACAGCAACATACCAAAGGCTTTGTGTGTATTATCTCATCTGATATATTATTATTGCATTTATTTTATAGAGAAGGAAATCAAGACTTCGGGGAGTAAAGAACTTGGCCAACTTCAGTTAGGTAGAGAGAGATGGAGCCGGGATTCTAACCCACACTTTCTGTTTACAGACCCCACATCTAACCATTGCACAAACCATCCACCTGACAGAGAAGTCACAGAAGGTTGACCTAAAATAAGATCATATTTCCCCAGATTCCACTGGTGGTCCCAGCTTCAGTTTCTATGATTGACTTGCTGTATATAAACCTTGTATGTGCACTGCCAGGATTTCCATCACCATCTGTCATATACCCTTTACTCTAGAAGAGATATGAGAAAATATAAGGTTCTCAAGGGTAAGATACTTCTGCAGACGAAAGAATTAGAGAAAAAAGGTAAACTTTTTTTTTGCTCTGGATTTAAAAGGAATTGTCCCCATACAAAGAAAGAGTGAGCTTGTCTTTGGATCAATGTGTTTTTACTTAAAGACCGCATCGAGTGACAGCTGGAATGAAAGATACACTATGCTCTGGGATTCAGGGTTCCAGAAATTGTCTGAGGTATGGCTGCACTGATGAGCTTACCTTTTAATATCCAGCAGCGCACTGAGACACACCCATGCAGAGTCCCAACCAATTCCTTGTGCGTGTTATAGAAACGTGTTTACATCGAGTGGATGGCTGACCTACTTTTGCTGCAGTGTTTGATTTGCTTTTAATTATAGCAATTACAGTGCTCTGATCACTGGCATCATCCCCAGGATGTTGTTTTTTTCTTAATGTTATTGTTACCCAGATTACACAGCTGTGGTGCCAGTGTGATGCTTGCGAATGTTCCAGGGGTGGTGTGAGCAGTCTTAAAAACTTGTTAGGGGTCAGCACAAGTTCGTTATCAAGATTTCTCCAGTGGCTGCTGGGTTGACCTCATTGTAAAGAGCTACCCCTTGGCATGGCCTTGACAAACTCTAGTTGCTCTCATCATGTCCTGGAAAAAGAAGGGTTTATTGGGAGATCCAGCAGAGTCAACCATTCGAAGTCTACAGAGTAGAGTTTTCCAAGTGAAATTAAAATCTTCCCAGAAAAAAACTGACTTTTAGATGACTTGTTCTTCCATTCCCTTCCCTCTCTGCCTTCCTGCCTTTCATCCCTGTATTAGTCAGTTTGGCAGCTACAACAAAGTGTCACAGACTGGGTGGCTTAAACAGCAAATATTTATTTCTCCTAGTTTTGGAGGCTGGGAAGCTCAAGATCAAGGTGTAGTTGTTCTGGTGTTGGGCGAGGGCTCACTTCCTGATGTGCAGATGGCCATCTTCTCACTGTGTCCCACATGGCGGAGAGAGAGAGAGGAAGCACACTTTCTTTCTGTCTTTCCTTATAAGGGCATTAATCCCATCATGAGGGTTCCACCTTCATGATCTAAATACCATCACCTTAGGTGTTAGGATTTCACCATATGAATCTGGGGGGAACACAAACATGTGGTCCATAGCAATCTTCAAATTCAAAACATCTATTGTAAACTTTGTGAAATAAAATTCATATTTATGGCAAGACAAAAAAAAATTAAACATAAAGATTCTTCTCTGCCCTTTGGCCCCCCTCTCCCCTAACTGTGCATTGTGTATCAGCATTATGCATGGACCAGACCTTTTCCATCAACAGGAATACCTGCTCAGCCATAAATAGCAACATTCTCCCAGCATCAATAAGAGAACTTCTTAAAAGACAACATTCCTTCTTGATTTTGTAAAGGGTCACATGACCCACCATGATGGTGCTTAAATCTGGATTACATAAACTGTCAAAAATATGTCATTTGATGTACAGCCCTGTGTCTCAAAAAACTTATATAAACCGTGTCTTGACTTCTAACGGTGGAACAGTTCTCAGAACTTTCTGAGATGCTCTTCTTGGGTTATAATCCTCAAATTTGGCTTGAATAAAATTTTCCATTTCTTTCTTAGATCGACTGATTAATTTTTTGTCAACATTGTTAGAAAAAAGAGTTGCAAGCGTCAGGAGAGAGGGCCACAGGGGAAAATATTCCAAGGAAATCTGGATTACATAAACTGTCAAAAATATGTCATTTGATGTACAGCCCTGTGTCTCAAAAAACTTATATAAACCGTGTCTTGACTTCTAACGGTGGAACAGTTCTCAGAACTTTCTGAGATGCTCTTCTTGGGTTATAATCCTCAAATTTGGCTTGAATAAAATTTTCCAATCTTTCTTAAATCAACTGATTAATTTTTTTTGACAACCTGTATAGGATTACTAACAATAATAGCAGTAGGTAGAATTTATAAAGACTATTCTATGTGCAAGTATTAACAACTTTTGTGCTCCCCAAGAAGTAGGGACTCTGTCATTCCTGCTTGTCAGATTTAAAAATTGCCATGGGGACGGGATAAGTAACTTTCTGAGTTGTGGGGACTGGGTTCCAATGCAGGAGACCCACTGCATTACCAGGGACCTCCTCCCATGACAGGATGCAGTGATGACACCCATCTGTGTGAACAGACCTGTCAGGGGGCCTCCTCCCACCCTGAAGGAGCTCGGTGGAGGCTGGGAATCTAATGTCACAAAGCTTCACCACCCCAAATTAATTAAATTGATACTATAAAAAATGGTGGTGTTTGATGCCTTTTATTCTTCTGGTTTAATGAAATGCACATAGTCAAATCTAATTAATCTTCACCTTCACAAAAGTGGAATGATGACTCAGAGAGCAAGGTGTGGAATTATAGGATGCTCGGATGCTGCTTGCAGGAAGGCTGAGCACTGAGACCCAACTTAACTCAACTCATTTTTAAAGCCCCCTCTGCAGAGGGAAGCACTAATTTACTTACAGACCTTTGATATGTTAATTACAAATCACTCTTACCTACTCATTAGAGGAATTCACCCACAGAATTTCCCCATTCTTTTAATTCTGTACTAATTACAGGTCTGTCCTTAAAGTACAGCAGAATGGTGAAGAATGAGACAGACCTGGATTAGAATCCAGACTCTTCAATTTACTGTTAATTTTGAACAAGTCATCTAGCCTCGGAAAGCCCCATTTTCTTTTTTTCTTTTTTTTTACCCCTAGGTTCTTCATGACCATTTATTTATTTATTTATTTATTTATTTTCTTAGATTCCATATATATGTGTTAGCATACGATATTTGTTTTTTCTGACTTACTTCACTCTGTATGACATACTCTAAGTCCATCCACCTTACTACAAATAACTCAGTTTTGTTTCTTTTTATGGCTGAGTAATATTCCATTGTGTATATGTGCCACATCTTTATCCATGCATCTGTCAAAAGACACTTAGGTTGCTTTCATCTCCTGGCTATTGTAAATAGAGCTGCAATGAACATTTTGGTACATGACTCTTTTTGAATTATGGTTTTCTCAGGAAATATGCCCCATAGTGGGATTGCTGGGTCATATGGTAGTTCTATTTTTAGTTTTTTAAGGAACTTCCATAATGTTCACCATAGTGCCTGTATCAATTTAAATTTCCACCAACAGTGCAAGAGGGTTCCATTTTCTCCACACCCTCTCCAGCATTTATTGTTTCTAGATTTTTTGATGATGGCCATTCTGACCGGTGTGAGATGATATCTCATTGTAGTTTTGATTTTGAAAGCCCCATTTTCTTTACCTGTAAAATGAAGATAATCATATCCTTCCCTGGTTTGAAGGCTGTAAGGAAGAAGTGAAAGTCAACCCCACTGACAGGACTATGTTGAGTTTGCAGTAGAAACTGCTGGTTCTTGCATTTAACTAATCTTCATTTTTCACTAATCCCAAACTGATCTCTTTGCAATAAACATAAATATAGCAAAAATTTTCTTTTCATGTTTCTTTGACTCTTAGTACAGATTTCATTGAATGGAAAGTTCCAATGTTATGCAGTAATCCTTTGGCAATTCCATTGAAGTGACCTGAACTGGAAAATGATGAAATCGATTTCAGAAGTGAGACTAGTATTTCCTCTGCACATCAGTAGGTACAGAGGAGTCTCCTGTGGCATTCCATGGATTTTTGTAGTTTTAAGGAAGCTGTAGGAGTTTTGTGTTTATCAATACATCTTTTGTTCTTTGATTGTCAGCAGTTTTCTTGCCTTTTAGGGTATTTTAAGTCTTTTTACTCCATGAAACATAGGGATTTGTCAGACACCACCTGCCCATGACTGTCTTTCAATCCAAAGGAAGGTAAGAGGGTAGAGCACAGTGATCTTCCAGGGGAGGTAGGGCAAAGTGCAGAGGAACTAAAAGACAGGGACACAAAATCCCACTGAATGGATACGGGAATGCCTAGTGGCAGATGTTCATTTGGAGCAGAACTTGGAGTCATCAGCAGTTTCATTGGAGGAGATGTTTCTTGTGGGTCAAATACAGGACTGTTCCTGCTCTCCATGAGTTTCAAGATCCCAGATGACAGAGACACCTCAGAGAATACAAAAGCACCACCTGCTCAGATTTGCCAGTTTGGGGACAGTTAAGATGACACCCAAGGGATATCAGCCAAGAGGTGGGTGAAGTGGGAGAAATGGGTCATGAAAGTGAACAAGTGTGTTGGTGAGGGTGTGTGATCTGTTTAGTTCTTGACACATTGAGCCAAAGCAGTTTGTGAGACATCCTAGTGGGGATTTCAAGTGACACATTCAGGGGAGAGACCTGGGTTGACAATGCTGGCCTGAGATTCATTAGCAAACAGATGGAAGTTGAAAACAAGAAGGGAAAAAGATCCTCCCAATGATTATGTGGTTCAAGAGATGCAGACCCAGGTGCCTGTGAGGAACCAAGGCTAGAGGAACCACAAGAACATCTATGAACAGGAGTTGGGTAGATGTAGTATGCTAACATCCTCTACCTCCACTTCACCCTCCTTCCAGGGTGAGAAGTTGAAAGGTAAAAGTAAAAACAAAACAAAACATTTCCAGATGCACAGGCCACTAGGGTTTCAGATGACAATTAGTTTTTGCCAGTTAGATGCACTGATGCAGGACATGGATGGCTACAGGGAGGCAGAGGCCATATTCCTCCTGCTGGCACTGCTGGCAAACAAGCAGTGAGGGCCTGAATGTTGGGGGCAGCTCTGGGGGCTGGACTCAGTGGTCCGGCATGTGGTCACCAGCTCTGAGAGACAGGCAGGGAGGGCACAGGTGTGGCAGCTACACCTCCATGCACCTCACCTACATCATTGTTTTGGTGATGTTCCTCAACTCTGCATCCAGGTGGAAGCCCCTTGACTTCTACTCTTCTGGTTCATCCAGTGATTTTAAGTAAACAAGGAATTCCCTGGATTAAAGCTTCTTTCTTCAGAAATACCTAGAATTTCTGTTTTCTTGCATGGAACTGGGATGGATAAAGGAAATTTAAGGAAGCTAGGAGAAAAGACTATTTCAAACGGAAGGTGTGAGCTACAGTATTACATGTCATCAAGAGCTAATAAAAGTAAGAACTAAAAGATGTCTACTGTATTTGGAAGTTGTTCTCTACCAAAGAGATTCCAGTGGTGTCTGGATAGGGCAGGTGGCAGGGCCACCTAGACAAGTGTGCGTCCCATGTCAGGCTGATGATTGGTGTTCTTTCAGGTTTCCTTAATTAATTAACAGCTTTTTAAAAATCTACTGATTTTATTAAAACTCATGCTCATTAAAGAGAGTTTAGGAAAATAAGACAAAAAGAATAAAAAGTATCTATAATTCCCCAACTTTTAAAAAACTGCATGAATATTTAACAGGTTCTCTTTTGGACTTCTTTTCGAGTCATTTTTTTTTTTTGTCTTTTAAAAGACATTTTTATTGAAATATAGTTGATTTACAATGTTGTCTTAGTTTCAGGTGTACAGCAAAGTGATTCAGTTATATATATATACACACACACACACATATATTCCTTTTTAGATTCTTTAAAATATACACATTACTATACATAAAATAGATAACCAACAAGGACTTACTGTATAGCACAGGGAACTATACCAATAACTTGCAATAACCTATAACAGCTTATTTTTCTATGAATAGATATTGTAAACTCTGTTAGGCTTATAACCCAGAGGTCAGCTGTCCCCTAGGTCTGTTCATTGGGCTTTTCCAAAACAAAACTCCCTTAGTGTGAAAGCATTGTTGAAAGACAAAAATTAATGAAGAATGTGTTGGGGAGATAGAGAAGTAGGTTTACATTGCATCAATCATTTCACATGAGGACATCTTCAGTAGATGTTCTTCCTCCCCAGGACTCTTTGTTTCTGTGGCCTGGAGGCTATGTCTACTCAGCCATTCTTTCCTGCTTCAGTGCTCAACCCATAAGCCCCCCAACTCTTCCTTTCCAGATTGCCCTTTTCAAATTCTATCCCTATTTCCTGCAGAGCAATTTAGCACTGTGAAAGCAACAGTCTTCAAGCTTGCATACATCCAACCTTGGTCAATACTCTTAAGCTCTGAATAAATCAGCAAATCATATTTTCAAGATCAGCTCTTCTGAGATGCTAGTGGATCATTATAAAGAACAACTAAAAAAGTTTGCCTTTCACACGTTCAAATCCACATAAGGAATTTATTACATACACTGAATGAGAGTATAAGCAATATACATTTCACTGATTACATAAGACTCCTGTAAATACTTGGGTTAATTGGTATGATAATTCAAAATTTTAATTGTGACTTTTAGTGCTTCCTTATAAGGAAATGGATTATGAAGGGGAAAAAGAAGTCATGAACTATGTGAGTGAGTGGGTTGGAGCAGAGGATGTGCTAAGCACTGTATGATGAATGCTCGTGTAATGTAACATCAGTAGCAGTGGGAATTGAAAAGGGGTCAGACAGGGAGATCACCTCTGTGCTTTGTGACCATGAGAGGGGTGGGATAGGGAGGGTGGGAGGGAGGGAGACGCAAGAGGGAAGAGATATGGGAACATATGTATATGTATAACTGATTCACTTTGTTGTAAAGGAGAAACTAATACACTATTGTAAAACAGTTATACTCCAATAAAGACGTTAAAAAAAAAAAAAAAAAGAAAAGGGGTCAGGATAAGATGGGCTACACTACAGTAACAAAATCTGAGATCTCCTAGCAGAGCACAATACAAGTTGAATGCTAAGCTTGTGCAAAGACCAATGCTGCCCAGGGTCTTCTCCATAGTGTGACTCAGGGCCAGGACCCTCCATTTTGTGATGCTGCCTTCTCAGAGCATTCTTCCAGGTCAAGGTGAAGTGTAAAACAGTAAAGCGTGTGGACTTATTATTTCACAAGAAAAAGAAAATAGGGAGAAACAAAAGCACATAGCTATAGGGTGTGGCAGGCAATGGAGTAAAGAACTTAGAGTTCAGAGGAAGACATCTCTGAGAAATCTTTTAAATAATTTTGACTTTTGAACTATGTGTGTGTGTATTTACATATATACCCTCGTCCATACGTATATAAAATCTCCAATAACTTACATCAGACAGAAAAAATAAGCCCTAATATTGAGCACAAACAGTAACAAATAAATCCAAATTTATATCAAATTAATAACATAAAGTTGTAGAGAAAATATTGTGTTCAGAAAATATTGTGTTAAGTAATCCTTAATAGAGTCCTCTGATTAAATATATTTATCAGGTTATACTCTAAAGGCAATGAGAACTAAAAATAAATTTTAAATCTCACTCAGTAGTTTTATTATTAATAATAGTAGTGGTGTTGTAATTTAAATTTTAAATGAATATCATTGGATAAGGCAAATAAATATTTTAACATTATTAGGAACTAACATTTTAATGTAATATTTAAAATAAAACAGAGAAAGTAAGGAAAAACTTTGTGATATTAAATTTTATTTGGAAATACGTATGAATTCATGTTTTAAAAAACATTTCTAGCTTTGTCCATTGAAAGGGCTTAGAAGCAGTGACACCCTAGTAGCAATGAACATTGACAGTATATAGATTTCCCACATAAAAGAACTAGGCCTCCTTTGAGAAATGCTGAGTCACAGTTGGGCCAGGAAAAGAATAAAATGAGTCTGATATATTGTGTAAAATGAGTCTGATATATTGTGTTGAGCTGGAAATCAAGATAGAACACAAAGATTCCCAGAGCGATATCAGAAGAATGTGGGCACAGGTTTGAAGGGACTCACACTGCAGCTTTTGGGTCAATTGGAACAACAAAAGGAATCATTAATGTAATTGACAGTCACACCTTATGGCTCGCAAATTTTTTTCATAGCTGTATATTTCATGACAGCTATGAGTGTGTGTGCATGTATGAGTGTGCCTGTGAGTGTTCCCATATGCTCTAGGCTCTTATTACAATGTGACTGAAAGTCCTCCTACCGAGTTGGAGGGTCTGTGACTCCTCCTTGAATGTAGATCTGTATTTGTGACTACTCCAACCTACAGAGAATGCAAACATAGCAGTCTATGTGGCTTCTGACGCTAGGTTATAAAAAGGATAAAGTGTATGCCTGCCTCTCTCTCTCTCTCTTAATGCTTGTGTTTGACACTGTTCTTGGTGGGACAGCAGTGAGTGGTGGCTTGAAGCAGGATCTTATTTCCCTGCCCAGCAATTGAACCTGAGTAGCCTGGAAGAAAACCAGGAGTCCTAGCTGCTAGACCACCAGCGGCTAAAATCTAGAAGCAAAGTAGCCCTGGCCCTTGCCCCTATTGTAACAAGAATGTTCCAAGGAGGAAAAAACTGCAAAAACAGGTACAAAGTTTATTATTAGAGACACAGCACAACTTGGGAGGGCACACAGAGAAACAATTTATTCGTTTAAGACAGAAGCAAGGCAGAAATACACACCCAGAGAAGAGTGCGGCCGTCCTGAATGAGGAATGTGCCAGAGACGTGATTTAAATCACTTACTTGAGGCAGTTCTTCCGGGTCTTTTTTCTCCTCTAACCAGTTATCTCGCTTCTTTTTCCATGTCTGACCTGCCCTAGAACCCTCCCAATAGGCGTGCACATCTTTTTGCCAGGATGGATTCCAACACAGAGGCTCAAAGGAGTATGACCACATATATTATGAGATGATGCCCCCTACCTTTCTGATCCCCCGAGGAGCCTTCATTCACATCTGCAGTCGGGGAGGTTTCCTTGACCTCAGGAGTAATAGATGTGGTCGTTTAATATCTTTACACCAGCAGAGCTCAGATCCTGCCATTAACTTTGTCCTTGGAGTGTCAGGGAAAACAAAGCTTCAATTTACTCCACTTGACAAACTCTAGCTGCTCAGCCCAGGGGCCCATCTACCTCCTACCTCAACACCATCTTATGAGGAAACCAAAACTAGCCAGTGCAGAGAGACCACATGGAGAGGATCTTGCTGAGAGGAGCTGAGGTCCCCAGCCAAGAGCCATGATCAACAATCAGACATGTGAGTGATGACCCAAACCTTCGAATGAGATGAGCCATCCCTCTGTTCAGATGCTCTGTTCAAATTCCTGACCCACAGAACCAGTGAGCACAATAAATGGTTGTTTCATGCTACTATATTTTCAGATAGATTTTATTTATTTCTTATTTTTTAAAAGTTATGGTAAAATATACATAACATAAAACTTACCATCTTAAAGTGTACAGTTCAGTGGCATTTAGGACATTCACACTGTTGTGCACCCATCACTGCCGTCCATTTCCAGAACTCTTTCATCTTCCCAAACTAAAACTGTGTACCCATTAGATAAATACTCCCCATTTCTTACTCCTCCCTGCTCCTGCAACCACTGTTCTACTTTCTGCCTCTATGAGTGTGACTGCTTGAGGTGCCTCATATAAGTGGAATTGTACAGTATTTGTTCTTTTGTGACTGGCTTAATTCACCTGGCATAATGTGCTCAAGGTTCATCCATGTTGTAGCACGTGTCAGAATTTCCTTCCTTTTTAAGGCTGAATAATATTCCATTGTGTAGATAGATAGATAGATATAGATATAGCTTATCCATTGAGATAATAGCACAGCCATAACAACTAAATAAATACAAATTAATGAATTCAGAAAGGATATTCCAAAAAAAAGAAAGAGAAAAAAAGGAAATCTCTTCTTTTTAAAAGAATGTTACCTAATAAATGCAAAAAGAATAATAGAATGTGAAAATAACCATTTTGCAAATCCAACTGTAATGACTAGTTCTGGCAAGAATTATCAATGCATGCTAAAATTGTTATGTGAAAGATCTGTGGGGGACAGGGTATCTAATGTTGACAAAGTATCACCCCTCCAAATTTTTACAGATTCCGAACAGGAAAATGTAATATTAATGTTGAGGGATAAAGCAGTCACCACCTTAACCAAATGATCAAAGTCAGCATTTCCTATGGTGGGAACACTGAGATTGTGCACTTCCTGATTTAATGCCATAGGAAGTATGCCAGGGCATCTGTGTAGTACTTTTTCCAAAATGTTTAATCCAGAAGTATCACGTCTCTAGACATAACTTAGAATTTACAGGAAAAATAAAGGAGAAAAGAACATATTAAATGACACTCTGTGGAATTAGTCAGGCACATCCAGAATGTGGTCATTCTGAAGATAAAATAAATCAATGCTTAGGAAGACTTGGCCTTGTTCCTGGCGTACCTTCATGTTCAGTAAATAATAGTTGCTACCGTTATGTATTTAGAAACTCTGGTGATGATGGCAGGAGGAATAGGGAATTAGGTTGGCTATTCCTTGGTTCCTTCTTTATCATTTCAAAACTGAGACTTTTGCCATCAACTCTGGAATGAAAAAGTGTAAATGGAACCACTCTGGCAAGTCACATGTCTAGCAATCCCTTAAGTACAGTGTTTGATGTTAACAAAACTTGTAGATCTGCCTGATTTCATCAAGGAATCTTATGTATGATATTCAGGGTATCTGTAGGCTGCCTTGCTACCTTCTGAGCCTCCTGGGAGCATCTTGTAAAGTGCTTGCCATGCACAGGTCCTCAGTGGGTGACATCTGAGCTGGCTGAGGTCAACATGGTAAAGAGCATCTGGGGCCCTCTCTCCATCATGCCCTCCTTTTCCATCATCCTCTTCTCCTTTTATATTTTTCCTTACATTATTCCCCTTCAGGCAGCCCATCTTTGACTCCTTTGACACCTCCTCTGCTATTACCCTGCGGAAACTATTTTTACTTCCATTTTATACGCTCATTCAAAAATTGCCCCCAAATTCTAGCTCTGCCACACAGATAAATCTGATTGTATAACCATGTTAGAATTATGTTTGACTTCATTTTCAGTTTGTGTGTGGAAAATAAATGGGGACCAAATGAAGGTTGTAGTACTGGTTTGTCATTGTTGCATTTGAGAAAATAAATAAAAACAATTATTAATTTGGAAAGTTGGATCCTCATGAAAAAATACAAGTAACATCTGATTCAATATTGTCATTATTGATAGGCAGCTAAAAAATGAGTTTGGCACATAGTTTTAAATCTATAGTAATAAAATCAACAGCTCTTCAAATAAACATATTTTTAGTTTGGTATTCATTCAACCTAATAATACTTTATCCCTTTTACTTTTAGTACTTTATTTTAGTCTTCCTGTGCTCCTGTCATTAAAGCACATTAGTTACTATGGCAATGAAAGAGTGAGAGAGGTGAAAGGCACACAGTAGTACCCACAGCCATAAATGAGACATGGTTTATATGCCAGGTGAACACTGGCATATATGATAGGAAATAATTAAGGAAGTGCTTTTCATAAATTCCTTTTGTAAATGATGTGGGTATTCCGCCTGACTATCTGATGATTAAATTTAAATCAAATTTAATAAGTTAAATTATTTTTTGACACTCATTGCATGAAGAGGTATCTGAATATTTTCTCTTTTCTTGTGAAACCTCCCTTTGATGCAACATTTTCACCGTAACCCTCCCATCATCTTTTCTGATGACATTCTGAGAGATTATCTTTGGGGCTGAGATTTATGTTGTTCGCTCAGGCAAATGCTAAATACTTGTAAGTCAAAGGCTTTCACGAGGATTTCACAGTGTAGAAAATGTTAGCTTGATAGTTGTAGTGGTTGTGGTTAACATTTTAATGGTGGATTCAGCAAAAACAATTCACTATAGGGAATAGTGAAGCAGGGAGAATTAAATGAGTAGCAAAGTCAGATTTTTCTTCTCTGTTAGGAAAACTTGGCCACCTACTCCATTGTTTGCCACTCTGTGCTGTGGGAAAGGACTGATTCAGAGAATGGGCAAAACAAGCTCTTTCAATTCACATACTACTCCCTATATCTTCCCCCACGTCTGTCATGATGTGCAATGCACCCAGTGACCAAGCACCATCACTGAGAGTGGGATGTGTCTTTCTGCACAGATGAGTCACACTGTTTCCCATCAGCACAATCAGACTGAGACCTGTACAACTCAGTGAGCTCCTGAAAGTTCAGAACTGTGTATTTTTTCAATTGTGTTCAATTTCCCCCAGGTTGGACTTTATTCTTACATCTGCTTACATCCATGTAGCTTTTCCTGTCTTATGGATGGATTTTCCCATCTGAATGTGTTTCAAAAATAGCAACATCCATTGTATGTGTCCCTTTGTCAGGGGCTAGAAGTACTTTCCAGAGAAGGCACTCATGTATGTAGGACCTTTTTGGTTACCCATGAATGCCAAAGGAAGAAGTGAGATGGAAGGATGCTTTGAAGGACGAAAGGTACTAAATTTCTAAATAGCACAAGGGTAATTTCAGGAGTAAGTGAATAAACAGAAAGAGTTCAAGGTACAAGAATTGGATGAAACAAATGTTATTCCAAAGCAGGTAGACGAAATTCAGGTTAAGAGTAACTGATGTAGAGGCTTCGACACTTAAAAGTCTCCAAGAGTGATGAAAAGTTAGAAGAGATGGAAAATGTTTAGTTGATAGGTAAGAGGATAATATAGGAGAACAATGAGCCATGGATATATTTAGAGGAGAAAAATTCCACAGTCAACAAAGGCAGGTGGAGTGTGGCTGTTTTAAACCAAGGACATAGAATTTTGTTTGAAAATATGCTTTCTATAGTCTTAATACCCCTTCTGAGATGTAGACCTTGTGCCTAGGCTCTAAAAACATGATATCCATCCTTTGAGTTAAAGGGGACATTTCCTTTACTATACAACTGTAAGACATTATGACACAATTACTCAGGCAAAGAGACTTGTAATTAATCAGAAAAAGAACTATGAGCAGAATTTAATCAATCAAAAGTAGAAGAGAATACCCATAAGATTTGTAAATTGTTAACTTAATGGTTGCTCTTTGATTGAGAGGTCTGCCTTGAATTCTAGTCAAAGCACACAGGTTGATTGATGTTACTAATCTGGACATAAACCCTTAAAGGCAATGTAGCAGATGAAGCAAATAATCAAATGATACAGCTTCTACCTCATAGAGTTATCATGAGAATTAAGCAAAATAATGTATGTCGAGCCTAGCACAATATATAGTAGTACATGGTAAACACATTATACATAAATCTGGTTCTTGTTCAAACTACTAGTTACCAATGGGGAGGGGGAAGGGAGGAGAGGCAAGTTGGAGGTAGGGGATAAAGAGGTACAAACTACTATGTATAAAATAAATAAACTACAAGGATATATCGTACACCACAGGGAGTATAGCCAATGTTTTATAAAAGCTATAAATGGAGTATCACCTTTAAAAATTATGAATCACTATGTTGTGTACCTGAAACTTGTATAATATTGTAAGTCAACTATACCTCAATAATAAAAAAAAAAAAAAAGAAAAAAAGGGGACATTTCTTTTATTGCATTTATTGTTATCTTATTCTGTTTATGCATTTCCATTTAAAATCTGTGTACATGAATATCAAAATAGCTTGGTTAGTTGCTTGATGAGTTCTTTTCCAACCTTGAGCTCTCTATGAATTTCAAGGACAGTAGAGTATGGGTTATTTTACCATAGAACAATCATTCATTAGACGTTCCATTCCAACAACAGATGGCAAATATCTGGTTACCAGCTGTTTTCCTAACCAGCTCCATAGCCAGATGTGGCTGGAAATACTTCATCCTTATTGGTCCATATTAGATGTGTGATGTTTGTGTGTTTGAGCCAGCAGTTCCTTCTAATATTAATTTTAACAGTAGGGACAAGATAGCCTGAAAATTCAGACAGGTCTTCCTAAAACCAAGATCCTGCTAATGAAAAATCTCCATTCTAGTTGCCTTTGAGGACTGTAATGATTACTTCTAGTTGTTTAAATTGAATCTTACACACGCTTTGGCTTCACTTAGTGGCCAGGGCCCCATTGAATACATGAGGCATTCTTCATGGACATAGCACTCTCGATCTGTGCCCAGATGGATGCCATTTTACCAATGGAGTTATTTTCCAAGTTCTTCAAGGGGCATGTTCAATGCTATTTCTGACAATTTTCTAGGAGATCTTTATGTACTTCAGTCATGTGTGCAAACAGTCTGCTGTAGTGGAAGAGCTTTGGGATTAGAATCAGATTCAAGAGTCATCTTCCCTTACTAGAAACTTCACCCACAAGAGAAAGGGGGCGGAGTCAAGATGGCAGTGTGGGAAGATGCCGAGTTAGCATCTCCCCACAACTAGGGCACCTGCTGGCCACTGGTGGGGGACCCTGATGCCCAAGGAGACGGGAGGAACCCCCAAGGGAACCAGTAGGACATGGGAGGACTGAGGGGGAGAAGAAGTGGAGGCCAGACAGGATCGGCGCCCCTAAGTCCAGGGAGATCAGGAGAGGCAGGAAGGAGGGGTCCTCTGGGAGGAGCGGGAGAGGAGCAGAGGGCATTTGCCCTGCTCACTCAGGCCTGGGAAGCCTGCTGAGCTCCCAGGCCAATTCCCTGCCCTCCAAGGTCCTCTCACCCTGCGGCCGCATTGGTCCTGGGGGAATAGGAGGGAGGCCTGGGAGATCAGGAGAGGCAAGCGGGAGGGGCCCTCCAGGATCGGAGGAGCAGGAGAGGAGAGGAGGGCATTTGCCCAACCCACTCGAGCCCAGGAAGCCTGCTGGGCTCCCAGCTGATGTTCCCCACCCTCTGAGACCAAGGGTGGGGGACATGCCTGGGGTCCTCCTGTTCCTTGAGCTTAAGCCCCACCCCCACAGCCCCCCAGGGCCTTTTCCAGCCCTGTGGGTCCTAAGCATAGGCCCCACCCACCACCTAAAACTTGTCCTTGCTTAGGCCCCGCCCTCCCAGCCAAGACCTTTCCCCTCACTTTTAAAAAATTTTCCCTCCTCCTCTTTTTTATGATTGTGGTACTGATGTACCTTCTGGTTGTTGATTCATCTATATTTTTATTTTTATATTCTTTTTAACATAACTGTTAGTTTCCTAGTCTAATTTTATTATTTACTTTGTTATTGTTCTCTTTTTTTTTCTTTTCCTTTTTCTTTTTTTTGCCACCCCACGCAGCTTGCAGGATCTTCGTTCATGAGCTGGGGGTCAGGCCAAAACTCCTGCAGTGGGAGCTCCAAGTCCAAACCACTGGACTAACACAGAACCTCAGACCCCAGGGAATATTCATCAGAGTGAGGTCTCACAGAGGTCCTCATCTCAGCACCAAGACCCAGCTCTACCAAACAGCCTACAAACTCCAGTGTTGGAAGTCTCAGGCCAAACAACCAGTTAGACAGGAACACAATCCCGCTCATTAAAAAAAAAAAAAAAAAAGTCACAGATGAAGGAACAAGGTAAAAACCTACAAGACCAAATAAATGAAGAGGAAATAGACAATCTACCTGAAAAAGAATTCCGAGTAATGATAGTAGAGATGATACATAATCTCAGAAATAGAATGGAGGCATGGAATGAAAAATACAAGAAATGTTTAACAAAGATCTAGAAGAACTAAAGAACAAACAAACAGAGATGAACAACACAATAACTGAAATGAAAAATACACTAGAAGGAATCAAACAGAATAACTGAGCAGAAGAATGCATAAGTGAGCTGGAAGACAAAATGGTGGAGCATTTATTCTGCCAAGGAGCAGAATAAAGAAAAAGAATGAAAAGAATTGAAGACAATCTCAGACACTTCTGGGACAACACTAAATGCACCAACATTTGAATTATAAGGGTCCCAGAAGAAGAAGAGTAAAAGAAAGGGTATGAGAAAATACTTGAAGAGATTATAGTTGAAAACTTCCCTAACATGGGAAAGGAAATAGTCACCCAAGTCCAGAAGCACAGAGAGTCCCATACAGGATAAACCCTATGAAAAACACACAAAGACACATATTAATCAGACTAAAAATTATTAATTTCAAAGAAAAAATATTAAAAGCAGCAAGGGAAAAACAAAAAATAACATACAAAGGAATCCCCATAAGGTTATCAGCTGATTTTTCAGCAAAAACTCTGCAGGCCAGAAGGAAGGGGCAGGATATACTTAATGTGATGCAAGAGAAAAACCTACAACCAAGATTACTCTACCCAGCAAGGATCTCATTCAGACTCGATGGAGAAATCAAAAGCTTTACAGACAAGCAAAATCTAAAAGAATTCAGCACCACCAAACCAGCTCTACAACAAATGCTAAAGAGACATCTCTAGGCAGGAAACACTAGAGAAGAAAAAGACCCACCAAAAAACCACCAAAACAGTTAAGAAAATGGTAATAGGAACATACATATGGATAATTACCTTAAATGTGAATGGATTAAATGCTCCAACCAAAAGACACAGGCTTGCTGAATGGATACAAAAAAATGACCCATATATATGTTGTCTAAAAGAGACCCACTTCAGACCTAGTGACACATACAGACTGAAAGTGATGGGATAGAAAAAGATATTCCATGGAAATCAAAAGAAATTTGGAGTTGCAATACTTGTATCAGATAAAATAGACTTTAAAATAAAACTATTACGAGAGATAAGGAGGGACCCTACAGAATGATCAAAGGATCAATCCAAGAATAAGATATAACAATTATAAATATTTATGCACCCAACATAGGAGCAGCTCAATACATAAGGCAAATGCTAACAACCATGAAAGGAGAAAGCGATGGCAAAACAATAATAGGAGGGGACTTTAACACCCCACTTACACCAATGGACAGATCATCCAAACGGAAAATAAATAAGGAAACACAAGCTTTAAATGACACAATAGACCAGATAGATTTAATTGTTATCTATAGAACACTCCACCCCAAAGTGGCAGAATACACTTTCTACTCAAGTGCACATGGAACATTCTCCAGGATAGATCACATCTTGGGTCACAAATCAATCCTCAGAAAAGTTAAGAAAATTGAAATCATATCAAGCATCTTTTTTGACCACAACATTATGAGATTGGAAATCAATTATAGGAAAGAAACTGTAAAAAACACAAATACATGGAGGCTAAACAATGCACTACTAAACAACCAAGAGAACACTGAAGAAATCAAAGAATAAATAAAAAATACATAGAAACAAATGACAACAAAAACACGATGACCCAAACCTATGGGATGCAGCAAAAGCAGTTCTAAGAGGGAAGTTTATAGCAATTTAATCTCACTTCAAGAAACAAGAAAAATCTCAAATAAACAATCTAACCCTACACTTAAAACAACTAGAGAAAGAAGAACAAAGAAAACCCAAAGGAAAGAAATCATAAAGATCAGATCAGAGGTAAATGAAAAAGAAATGAAGAAAACAATAGCAAAGATCAATAAAACTAAAAGCTGGTTCTTTGAGAAGATAACCAAATTTGATAAACCATTAGGCAGACTAATAAAGAGAAAAAGGGAGAAGACTCAAATCAACAGAATTAGAAATGAAAAAGGAGGAGTAACAACTGACACTGCAGAAATATAAAAGATCATGAGAGATTACCACAAGCAGCTATATGCCAATAAAATGGACAGCCATGAAAAAATGGACAAATTCTTGGAAAGGTGCAATTTTCCAAGGCTGAACAAGGAAGAATTAGAAAATATAAACAGACCTATTGCAAGTAATGAAATTGAAACCATAATTAAAAGTCTCCCCAGCAACAAAAGCCCAGGACCAGATGGCTTCTCAGGGGAATTCTATCAAACATTTAGAGAGGAGCTAACACCAGTCCTTCTCAAGCTCTTCCAAAAATTGCAGAGAGAGAAACACTCCCAAATTTATTCTACAAAGCCACCATCACCCTGATACCAAAACCAGAAAAAGATATCACAAAAAAATGATCGTCTCAATAGATGCAGAAAAAGCTTTGGACAAAATTCAACACCCATTTATGATAAAGACTCTCCAGAAAATGGGCATAGAGGGAACCTACCTCAACATAATAAAGGCCATATATGACAAACCCACAGCAGGCATCATACTTAATGGTGAAAACTGAAAGTATTTCCACTAATATCAGGAAAAAGACAAGGATGTCTACTCTCGCCACTCTTATTCAACATAGTTTTGGAAGTCCTAGCCACAGCAATCAGAGAAGAAAAAGAAATAAAAGGAATCCAAATTGGAAAAGAAGAAGTAAAACTGTCACTGTTTGCAGACGACATGATACTATACATAGAAAATCCTAAAGATGCCACCAGAAAACTACTAGAACCAATCGATGAATTTTGTAAGGTTGCAGTATACAAAATTAATGCACAGAAATCTCTGGCATTCCTATATGCTAACAACAGAAAATCTGAAAGAGAAATTAAGGAAACACTACCACTTACCATTGCAACAAAAAGAATAGAATACCTAAGAATAAACCTGCCTTAGGAGGCAGAAGATTGTACTCAGAAAACTATAAAACACTGATGAAAGAAATCAAAGATGACATAAACAAATGGAGAAATACAACATGTTCTTGGATTGGAAGAATAAATATTGTGAAAATGACTATAATACCCAAAGCAATCTGCAGATTCAATGTAATCACTATCAAACTACCAGTGGCATTCTTCACAGAATTAGAACAAAAAATTTTACAATTCGTATGGAAACACAGAAGACCCCAAATAGCCAAAGCAATCTTTAGAAAGAAAAACGGAGTTGGAGGAATCAGGCTCCCTAACTTCAAACTATACCACAAAGCTATGGTAATCAAGACAGTATGGTACTGCCACAAAAACAGAAATATAGATCAATGGTACAGGATAGAATGCCCAGAGATAAACCCATGCACATATGGGTACGTAATTTATGACAAAGGAGGCAAGAACATACGATGGAGAAAAGACAGTCTCTTCAGTAAGTAGTGTTGAGAAAACTGGACAGCTACATGTAAAACAATGAAATTAGAACACTACCTAACACCATACACAAAAATAAACTCCAAATGGATTAAAGACCTAAATGTAAGACCAGACACTATAAAACTCTTAGAGGAAAACATAGGAAAAATACTCTTTGACATAAACCACAGCAAGATATTTTTTGACCCACTTCCTAGAGTAACGGAAATAAAAACAAAAATAAAAAGATGGGATTTAATTAAACTTAAAAGATTTTGCACAGCAAAGGAAACTATAAATAAGACAAAAAGATAACCCTCAGAATGGGAGAAAATATTTGCAAATGAAACAACAAAGGATTAATCTCCAAAATATATAAACAGCTCATGGAGCTGAATATCAAAAAAACAAACAATCCAGTTAAAAAATGGGCAGAAGACCTAAATAGACATTTCACCAAAGAAGACATACAGATGGCCAAGAGGCACATGAAAAGATGCTCGACATCACTAATTATTAGAGAAATGCAAATCAAAACTACAAAATGAGGTATCACCTCATGCCAGTCAGAGTGGCCATTATCAAAAAATCTAAAAACAATAAATGCCGGAAAGGGTGTGGTGAAAAGGGAACCCTCCTGCACTGTTGGTGGGAATGTAAATTGATACTACCGCTATGGAAAACAGTATGGTGGAGGTTCCTTAGAAAACAAAAATAGAACTACCAGGGCATATACCCTGAGAAAACCATAATTCAAAGAGACATGTACCACAATGTTCATTGAAGCACTATTTATAATAGCTAGGACATGGAACCAACCTAAATGTCCATCAACAAATGAATGGAAAAAGAAGATGTGGCACATATATACAATGGAATATTACTCAGTCACAAAAAGAAACAAAACTGAGGTATTTGTAGTGAGGTGGATGGACCTAGAGTCTGTCACACAGAGTGAAGTAAGTCAGAAAGAGAAAAACAAATACCATATGCTAACACATATATATGGAATCTAAAAAAAAAAAAATGGTACTGACGAACCTAGTTGCAGTGCAGGAATAAAGATGTAGACATAGAGAATGGACTTGAGGACATGGAGTGGGAGGGGGAAGCTGGGGCAAAGTGAGAGAAGCATTGACATATATACACTACTGAATGTAAAATAGTTAGCTAGTGGGAAGCAGCAGCATAGCACAGGGAGATCAGCTCAGTGCTTTGCAATGACCTATAGGGGTGGGATAGGGAGGATGGGGGGGGCTCAAGAGGGAGGGCATATGGGGACATATGTATGCATATGGCTGATTCACTTTTTTGTACAACAGAAAGTAACACAGTATTATGAAGCTGTTATACTCCAATAAAGATCTATTAAAATAAAGAAAAAAAAAATAAAGAAGACACTTCACCCAAGACAAACCAGTTCTTTTCCTGAGGCTTCACATCCACCTGTAAATAGCACATGATAATTCTTGTCCTGCAAATCTCACAATTGTTATAAGAATAAATGCATACTTTTTTGTGGATCTGTTTATATGTATTTTATGTAAGCATGCATTCTCTTCCTCCCTCCCTCCTTCCTTCCTCTCCTTCCTTTCTTCCTTTCTTTCTTTTTCTTTCTTTCTTCCTTCCTTCCTTTCTTTCTTTCTTTCTTTCTTTTCTTTCTTTCTTTCTTCCTTCCTTTCTTTTTCTTCCCTTACCTTTTTTTTTCAGTGATTCTCTTTTATGCTCTCTGTTGTGTTCCTTCCAGAGCTCTTTATCCATCTCAGGTCCTCTAGGAAATCTATAATGGCATTACATAATGGGCATTGTGTGGAATATTAATATGTTATTATGTAATAAAAACGTTGACCCCATGGTCAAATGCTTCTGAGAAATTCTGAGTAAAGAAAGTTGGGGAAGGACCTTTGACTGAGGGCTTTCTGTTTCTCCAGTATGTTAGTGCACTGTACGTCTCCAAAAGGTGGACATCGGATGTGTGTAGAATTCTGCCAAATGCTTTTGAGCTTATTCACTCATGGAAGCCTTTTATTACCCTGAGGTCGCCTCCCATGCACAGACTCCTAAGGAATCTCTTTTGGGAAATATAACTCTGTTGTGTCTCCTGACCCTTTTGCATCATGGCACATGCATGAGGTGATGCTGTAACAGAGCAGGACCCATGTGGCCTTCTCAGAACAGATTCCCCTCCCGCACATCCTCTACCTGTCCCTTGTCTGTAAAAAACTTTAGCCTCCTTGGCTTTCCCCAAGTTCCAAAGAATAAATTTAATCAGAGAAGTGAGAAAATGCAGAAAGAAAGGAAAGCAGTCAAGCAAGACAAAATAACAATAGTTTAGCCATTAAACAAAGTCAAGGACTTTCAGTTCCTCCTCAAGGGCTATAGATAATATTCTAAGCCATATCCTTTGAGCTGTTTTACAGATACTGAAATCCCCACCAGGTGCAAGAAGTTAACTGCATACTGTCCACAAGCATGTAGACCCCAGACCAGTTGGAACCAGAGGTTGATGATCTTGACTCCCAATTACCTCACCACCAATCAATCAGAAGAATGTCCACTAGTTGATCACACACCTCACAACCCCCTTTCCTCACCCTGTCTTTAAAAACCTTTCCCTGAAAGCCACTGGAGAGTTCAGGTCTTTTGGACTTCTTGCTTGGCTCCTGCAATAAACGCTGCACTTTCCTTCACCACAACCCAGTGTCAGTAGATTGGCTTTACTGTGCATGGGCAAGTGACCCAAGCTTGATTCAGTAACAATGCTATTTGTTCAGCAGGTGGGGTTGGAAGAGGAGGTATGGACAGATGGCACAGCCTGGGATCTCCAGCAGCCCTCAATTCCCTCCAGCTTCCTTGGGGGCCAAGGGATCCGTATTCAAGGGTACACTTGCAGGGCGGCTCCTCTGTCCTATTCTTTCCGCATTTCAGAAAAAGCCCTGAAGGTAGAAACTTAGGCAGTTGGTGCTGTAATGCCATTTTCTCCCAAGTTCTAACCATCCCTTCCTGGTCCCTAGTGGCCTTATTACAGCCACTTGAGGCAAGAAACCCTCGAAGTCTGGCACAACCATGGTCAAACGACGACCACCTGTTCAGAATGGGCTCCATTCCAGCCTCCCTCTAACCTCTTCAAAAAAGTTAGAGTGATCCTATTATAAATGTGAATGCCTCGGTGGCTGACCATCCTGCTGAGCACCCTTCACTGGCCTTCATCTCACCTAGAGCGGAGTCACAGCTCCTCACCAGTCTCAGGATCTGGATCCATCCACACTTGCACGTACTAACCTCCACTGTGCTGACCTGTCCCCAGTTTCTAGAACAATCCCCACCTATTTGTCAGCATAGGCTTTTGCACTCACTCTTCTCTTTGACTATCTGCTTTGCTTTTTTCTTGTCCTGTCTCAGGGCTAAACTCCTGCTGTCCTTCAGGACAGCTCTCCCCGGCTGTAGGTTGCAGCAGCGTGTGCTCTGGGCATTCTCCCTCCGAGCATGTGCCGCCTCCACGCAGCCCAGCTGGCCCCACTGGACCCTTTGTTTATCCACTGGGCTGCCTCTCCTAGGAGCCTAGCAGTCTCCTTCAGCTCTTTGTCCTCAACTCCTGGTATTCAGGTGCTTGATAAACTTATTTTTGAATAGATGAATGGATGAAAAGGGTATATGAAGATGAATCATGCAGACATTTCCCACAAGGAGCTTCTGGGCCAGTTGGAGAAGTTACTTGCCCAACTAACCCACGAGAAATCGGGTCTGAGTAAGTAGGTGTGGTGCACAGAAAACCCCACAGAAGTACAGGTGGCTGGTGGTGGGCAGGGGTGGCTGTGAAGTCTGTAAAGCATTACAGAAGAGGAGGTGACATGTGAGTTCTGTCCTTAATGGCTTTTTTAAAAAAACAAATACACTGAAGAATCATGCAATGCTGCCAGCATTGGCTGCAATCCTGGGCTACAAGTCTGCACACTCCTTTGTAACTGGTCCTGGCTGGCAGAAACTTTCATTTTGCATTTACTGTTTACTATGACCCCTGCATTATCTTCAAAATAAAGAAACATGCCATCTTTTCTCTGATTTGACTTTGTACATCTGAATTCTCAAAGAGCACTGTCCGGAGAAAGTGCTCTTAGGGGTTCAAGAGAAGAGGAAGATGTTAAGTCTTCATTGAATAAATATGCTATAAAAGGATTAGAAATATAATGTTTAAATACCATCAGCATCCAAAATCACATTAATAAAACAGGTGATCAGAAAACATGTTTCCTGGTATTACATATAAAACTTGAGCACCAGCTGTTCTAAATCTAAAGCGGATTATTACGTGCCTGCCTGCTACAGAATGACCAAAGCCCTAACATGTGTGTTTCCAAACCATTTCTTGCCTTTCCTGGTCATCTTCCAGCCCACCAAACCAGACTCCAGGACTGGTCACCAGGCAACATTGCCACTGCATGTCTATATAGTCCCACAAGAGACATCTTCAAAACTTCTTGACATCATTACTATTCCGTCGGTACATCCAGTGTACAGCAAGCACTGTGATCACTAAGACAAAGGTGGAGGGAAGGCTGGAGCTGAGCCCACTCCCCAGTCTGGCAAGAGAAAGTCTGAACACCCAGCACTAGGCCCAGCTCTGATAAGGGACAGGCCCAGGAAACGATTGTTGTGATTAATATGATGACTATAATTGTTGATTTTTGTTGATGGTGATTTTTGTTGTGATTATGTAAAAAATGAGTTTCAAGAAAGCTGGATGAAGAACAGAACATCACGTGTTCTTTTCATCTTAGCCAGCCCCAGCATGGCGCTGCATGGGGTAGGGCCAACAAAGGAAGGGTTACTTCTGGGTTGGCATCTTCCCAAAGCCCGGCTTTCAGAGTGAGAGACTCTCCCCCAGGATGACTGGCTGCCTGCTCCATGTCCTGGGTGCTGCTGTGTTTCTGAGGATGGGCCTATCTGCTCTCAGGCCCTAGAAGTGTTTTAAGAGCACAGCCCATGCGATTTCCCACTCATGCTGCCAGAGCAGGCTTGCAGTGGTTGCAGCCCACAGCTCACCTTGGGCATACAACTCTGTAGTAGTGTGTAAGGCTTGGCCGGTAGTTATAGTCTTTCCTCCCCCAAAACAAACCTTGGCTGATAATCCACATTCATGATTTCAAGCAGTGAGGGTCCAAGTAGTCTCCATGGTGATGATTCACGCTTGGGTCTCCTAGGAGACAATCACACGTGCAACAGACTTCAGATTCATTTTACTGCCCAAAATATGAAGTGATTTTCTTTTCACGCTGAGACACACTCAGAATCTGTAAGTTCAAATTTAATTTTTCTAACCACCTTTTTCCCATGGCATAAAAAGGTGAGATATTCCGAAGAGGAAAGAGAGACCTTAAAGGTAAAAAAAAAAAGTACACTGTTTCTTGAATTGTATTACAAATAAGCTTCAGGAGTAAGTGATGAGCCCAGGGCATCAGAGGTGGGACTTCCATGTTGTATTTTAGGGACAGTTTGGCCCAGTGGATCGGGTTATCTACTTAAATTTGGTGTTTCCTTCAATTTAATCTTGGATGAATTATAAAAAAGCTCCAGTTGGGCCTGGGTTTGAGAACATGTAGGACTTCATTCATCATGTTGATTAACAGTCTGAAGTTATTACTCACCACCACAATTCCTGCTTTGCCAGCAACACAGCCATGGAGAGTTTCCTGGCCAAAACACAGAAAAAACTCCTTTCTTAGCAGCAAAAACATTTCACTTTCCTGAAAGCTCAGACACCCACCAAGCTAACACACAGGCTTCATGGGTAATGCCCTAATGCCCCTGCGAGGGGTCAGTGCTGAAACAAAAGGCAGGACAGCCCCAGGGTGGTGGCAGGAAAAATGCCATATGTGTGTCTTATCAAGAAGGCTTACCTGTTTCTCACAAATGGGAATTGGTTCGTCTCACGCTCATCCACAAGAGGGCTACCTGTTATTACTTCTTGTTGCAAAATCTCCCTGCAGCACTTTTAGAAAGACAAAGAGGCAGGTGACAAGGAGGCTGACATGGATGGTGCACAGTGGCAGTGGTGGATGGCTCTCCTCCTGCTTGAGTGAATACAACCAAGGATGCATTGTGAGGACCTACAGTGGCCCAAACTACAGTGGCTGAAAGGACGTAGCGTGGCCAGGCTCTTCTTTCCAGAAGGTCCTCTTCTGATTGGAAACAAACATAAACCACAACTGTAATAAAATGGGGCGGCTACTCTTAAGAGGTGTGTTCTGTCTTTCTCTGTCTGACTTACCTCACTTAGTATGATCACCTCTAGGTCCATCCATGTTGCTACAAATGGCAGTATTTCATTCTTTTTTATGTCTGAGAGAAAGAAAATACCATATGATATCACTTATATGTGGAATCTAAAAAAAGTGATACAATTGAACTTATTTACAAAACAGAAATAGACTCAGACTTAGAAAACCAAGTTATGGTTACCAAAGGGGAAAGGTGGAGGGGGTGTAAATTAGGAGTTTGGGATTAACATATACACACTACTATATGAAAAATAAGTAAAGAGCAAGAACCTACTGTATAGCATAGGGAACTATACTCAATATTCTGTAATAACTTAAATGGGAAAATAATTTGAAAAAGAATAGATATATGTATGTGTATAACTGAATCACTTTGCTGTACACCTGAAACTAACACAATATTGTAAATCAACTATACTCCAATATAAAATAAAATTTTTTTAAAAGAAGAGGCGTGGGGCTTCCCTGGTGGTACAGTGGTTGAGAGTTCGCCTGCCGATGCAGGGAACATGGGTTCGTGCCCCGGTCCGGGAAGATCCCACATGCAGCGGAGCCGTTAGGCCTGTGACCCATGGCCGCCGAGCCTGCGCATCTGGAGCCTGTGTTCCACAACGGGAGAGGCCACAACAGTGAGAGGCCCGCGTACCGCCAAAAAATAAAAAATAAAAATAAATTAAAAAAATAAAAGAAGAGGCGTGTTCTGAGTGTTTGGGGAGCTCAGAGAAGGGAGTGATTGATAACTGAATCACTTTGCTGTACACCTGAAACTAACACAATATTGTAAATCAACTATACTCCAATATAAAATAAAATTTTTTTAAAAGAAGAGGCGTGGGGCTTCCCTGGTGGTACAGTGGTTGAGAGTTCGCCTGCCGATGCAGGGAACATGGGTTCGTGCCCCGGTCCGGGAAGATCCCACATGCAGCGGAGCCGTTAGGCCTGTGACCCATGGCCGCCGAGCCTGCGCATCTGGAGCCTGTGTTCCACAACGGGAGAGGCCACAACAGTGAGAGGCCCGCGTACCGCCAAAAAATAAAAAATAAAAATAAATTAAAAAAATAAAAGAAGAGGCGTGTTCTGAGTGTTTGGGGAGCTCAGAGAAGGGAGTGATTGATTTTGTCTGGAGGAAAGTTGTGGGCAGTTTGGGAAGTCTGATAAAGGAAGAAGGACCAAGGGAGGCCAGAGAGAAAGGGCCATGTGTTAACTAGTTGTCAAAGAACAAGTTTAAATCATTCTATTCCAGGAGCCCAGAAAGGGGGCAGCAGGAGCTGAGCTCTGGCTGAGCAAAGGCCCAGTGGTGCCAAGGTGCCTGGCACGAGAAATGGAGTATCTGCATATCTGAAATCCACGTTACACTCTTGGCTTCATGCTGTGTCTCTTTTAAGTCCAGTAGCTTGTCTCTTGGACTGGACTGTGAGCCCCGAGGAAGCAGGGCTTTTGTTTCAATTACGTTTGACTGACACATAAAACATATTTAAATTTGTTGAATAAAGATATGAAATAATGAATAAATAAATGTCAATACAATTTTTGAAAAAATAAGGAATTTTATTTATTGATTTTAAGTTGGTCATTAGTTTCTTTAGATCAGGACATGGGGTTCTGGGTTTTTCTTCTTTGATATTATTTTGGCAGTATATTGATGCAATATATATATATACAAGAAGAACCCACCATGCCCTGCAGCTTTGATGGATTAGAACTTTGTAGTTATGTCCTAATATCAATTAAAAGAAAACCAAAAGAGTATAAAGCAGGCATTTCTATTTATACCACATCTCTCTTCTATTTTCTCTAGTGAATCAATTACCTGGGATAAGGTTTAACTGTATTACTCAATATCCTGGCACATCAACCCACACACAAATGAAAAAAAATTAAACTGTTGGACCAAAGCAAAAATAAAAACATTTTTCAGTAAATAAAAAAAATATCAATTTCATAGTATGCAACTTGGATAAAAACTAACATTATGGTTACAGTGCTTAAAAATACATTAGGTGGTGCTCTCCTAAGGTGGTCATGTAGACCCAGTGTCTGTGAGCTGCAATCAGGCACTTGGGGTAACTTTCCATTTGTGGGATGACCAGAAAGGTCATTGCTGAGAGCAGAAGACAGTAAAATCAACTTTAACACATCTTTAAAATGTGTGTCGATAAAATGACCCTAGTTCAATGACCCACAGGTAGAATGTGGGCCCTTGAAAAACTCCAGAAATAAAATTTCTGATTTGAATCTAACAGATTGCATATATATATGATATTTTAGGGACTATGGGATAAATTATAATCTTAAGAATAAATCAGGAAGGAAGGAAGGATAGATGGAAGGGGGGAAGAAAGGAAGGGAGAGAGGGAGGGAGAAAAAAAGAATGGGAGAATAAAGCAAAAGAGAAAAGAGTAACAGTTCTAAAGCTATAGAAAGAAAGAAATAATTCTCTGACTGTAGAGGTTATTGGGCTGGACTATAAATCCAACAGGATACCACACAGCCACCTGGAAGAAATTCTTCTGTCACATGTAAGGTTCATAATAGAAACTGTATGTTTCTAGACAGATGATGGTCCTTGTAGATATGTGGTAATGACAAGAACAATTACAACAATATTGAGGATAAATAAACTCACTATTAAAAGCAGTAAGTAATTTATCCAAGGTTAATAAGACTAAATAGAGATGTAAGATTCTAACCCAGGATTGTCTAACTCATATTCTTACACACTGTAAGAAATAGTTTAAAATTTAGGTTAGAGAATCTAAGAAGAAAAGGAGACTTTGATTCATGCTCTTTAAAAAGTGATTCATGGAATATTTGCATCCAATGATATGGGGTATTTTTCAAAATGCAGATGCTTTGGTCCAACCTTGACCCAATTAATCAGAATCTCTAGGATAGAGCTCAGGAATCTGCATTTTAACAAGCTCTCTGGTTGATTCATAAGCACATGAAAACTTGGGAAACACTGACTTAACCAAAATGAAGTCATGGATAATCCCTTATACTGGAGGTGACTGTTGGTACCCTGGTGCAGTATTGAATGGGAAGGGTCAGTCAACATCTCTTCATTTACAATTAAGGATGTAGTACAATTCTTAGATTTGATTCTATAGCTTCACCAGTTTAAAATTTTTCCCCTTATAACAAGTCACATACTACTATCTCCCTCAGAGTTTCCTGCATTTGGGGCTATTTCCTAACTCTGGGCCTACACTTGATGCCGGTAACCCAATATCACCATTTTTACATGAGTATTTTATTTTGTCACTCGAGCAAAAGACTTCTTGACATAGCAGAAATAGTTGCAAATAATAATAATAATTATTATTATTTTTTGCGTTTCGCGGGCCTCTCACTGTTGTGGCCTCTCCCGCTGCGGAGCACAGGCTCCGGACACACAGGCTCAGCGGCCATGGCTCACGCTCCCAGCCGCTCCGCGGCATGTGGGATCCTCCCGGACCAGGGCACGAACCCGTGTTCCCTGCATCGGCAGGCGGACCCTCAACCACTGCACCACCAGGGAAGCCCTGCAACTAATTATTGAAATTAATATTGATAATTTCATTCCAAGTATACTTGTTTGGAGAGTTATATACAATTTTTCAATTAAATTTGTATGCTAACTATAGTAGCCAGTTCTTAATTGCATGAGGGCAACATGAAGGCATCTTAACAAGAAGAAGAGAAACATGCAAACCTTGCAATTAAATATTATTATCATTTAAACAAAGTACATAGATAACTTAGGGGACATTGAATTTTGATTGATGTTATTTGTGTGTGTGTGTGTGTGTGTGTGTGTGTGTGTGTGTTTGTGTGTGTGTGTCAGGGGAAGGATATTTTAATCAAATCTATGTAGTTCATATTGTAAATTTTCTAAGGCTTTATTTTGGTTTCTTCCTTAATGCACAATGATCTGCACCTTCCGGGCACTTCATATTTCCAATGGGCAAAAGAACTTCTCTGACAAAGACACTGAGACATTAAGAAAAGGTGGAGAATGTTGAAGCAAAACTGGATTTGTTCTATGTGATAACTTGAATACACATTTCAGATATGTAATTCCACAGTTCACTATTCATGTAAAACAACTATGTCCCAAGAAGTGAAATATGCCCCAAGGATAAAAGTAACAGCATACCTCTGAAATAGGATGTCAATAGGAAATATTAGAAATGGAAATGTTGGAAATGTTCTGTATCTGTACTGCCAATACCAGAGCCACTAGCCACGTTGAGCTCTTGAAATGTACCTAGAGCAACTGAATTTTACTTTTAAATTTAAATGGCTATATATGACTAGTGTTGGCTAGCACAGCTCTACAATGTAGACTAGTCCAGATATTTAAGATTTTCTCAACTTACTAACATGTTATATTTTGAAAGTGTATATGTAAGAAGGTGAGAAGTAAAATGTGGTAAAAGAGAAGGTTTTTTAAAGGAGTTTTTCACAAAAGAAAATCAATACCATATAAATTACATATAGCACAATTTCACACAGTAACAGGGTTGAAAGTCATCTCCAACCTTGGGAAATGTTCCAATGTCAAGCTGCTCTGTGTCCTCCATGTTGGGGCCACTGAAATTGAGGAAATGTGCCACTGTGGCTAATAGTTGGCTTCTTCTACAGTGTATAGATGTTCTTATTGTCATTAATTCTAGCAAGAGATAAAGCCTGGGGCAGGAAATGAGGACTTTGATTCAGGTGAGGAGGAAAAAAAACAAATTTTTTATTCTCTTTGGGATGAGGATTAACAGGGGACTCTGTCATCTTTTACTAGATATAAAATTATAGGTTGTCAATTCTTTCAGCACATAAAACAATGTCATACCACTTCCTCCTGGCCTCCGTAGTTTCTCATAAGGACTTTGCTGTCATTCAGTTGGTCTTCCCGTATAAGTATGGTAGAGCTTTCAATAATTTTTTTTTTTTTTGGTCTTTAGTTCCCAGAAGTTTGACTATGATGGACCTTTATGCAGATTATTTTGGGTTTACCCTAGTTGTTGTTTGTGCAGCCTCACGTATTTCTATGTTTATGGATTTTGCAAAATTTAGGATGTTTCCAGCCAATTTTTGAGGTTTTTTTCAGTTCCTCCCTCCCCCATCAGCCTTCATCAACACTTGAGGGAAGGAGTGCCTCCTCATTATGAGTGGGTTGGGTGGGAGTTTCAGCTCACCAATACACCTCTGTGGATGTCAACATGCCTGGAATGCACAGGAGTGCCTTTACTGCTACCCATGTGGTCTCCATGGGAATGGGACATGTAGTGTTGTTTCAGTACCACTGGAAAGTGATGAAAGTCCAACTCTCCATCAGGCTTCCTCTTACAGCACCCAGCTGGAAGGGAAAAGGTGCTTCATACCAACGTGATGATCTGGAAGTCCTGCCTTATACGGTCTCCACTGACATTATGTGGGAAGAGGGCTCATTACTACCTATCAGAGATGAACATCCTAGCTCCTTATCAGCCTTCTCTGACACCGCCTCAGCAGGTTTAAGCTCCCCAGTTGGCTTTTACTGTCCTGGGTGGATATGTGTCTGCAGTATTTGGCTTCAGTAGAGCGGTTACTATCTAAATGTTTTCTATCCTATTAGGCTGCCCCTTTCCAGGTCCTTTGACTAGAGAAAGCAGTCTTTTCTTGGGCTTTTTTTTTTTTTTTGTCTGCTCCTGTTGGGATTTCTGGCTCATCAGCTTTTTCAGCTACAAATCTGGGATATATGAGGCAAAAAGAAAGCCCAGAGAACTCACTACCATGTTGTCCTTGGGTTGCCTGGTCCCTAACTAGTATATCTTTTTCTCTCACCTTTCAGAGTCTTCTTATGATGGTTTCACATATATTTCTACATTGTTAGTTGTACTTAGTGGGAGGAAAAGAAAAATGTATGTATACTCCATCTTCTCATGTGAGAAAGTACCTGGTATAATTTTTTAATATTAAATTTTTTAAAAATGATAACATGGAGTTCTTGCTATGGGGTTAGGAATTATTCTGAACACATTACATATATTTTATCCTCATGATAACCCTTTGAGGTGGATATTTTTTATTAGCTCAGTTTTTCCAAGAAGGAAATCAAGTCCCAAGGAGGCTGAGTAATTCTGTAATAAGGGGTGAGCTCAGCAGGCTTGTGTGCTCACATTCCCAAGAAAGAACTGGTCCCTGGCTGGCTCCTGGGAGATGACCTCTGGGGCCTGATGAGAGGAGTTTTCTATGGCTGATGTGCTGGGCCAGGCTGTATCAGTGTGATGCTAACACTGTGACTTGTGATCACCTGTTGTTGTATGCCTGAGACTTTGGGCCATGTTATATCAGTCTGACTCTTCTGCTGGAGATTGAGTAGCTGAGGTCACCTTATGGTTGCTACTTGCCTACGTGACTGACCCCAGTACAGTGTTGAACACCAAGGCTTGGGTGAGCATCTCTAGTTGGTAACACTTTGCATGAGTTGTCACACATCATTTTTGGGGGGAATATGCACTTTCCAGGACAACTGGAAGCTTGCCTTTCTTTGTGGACCTCACCTTATTTGCCTTTCCCCTTGGCTGACTTTAATCTGTGTCCATTTACAGTAATAAACCATGACTGAGTATAATGAATTATTTTGAGTCCTGTGAGTCTTTTGAGCAAATCACCAAATGTGAGGGTTGTCTTGGAGACAACCAGCACACCAACCCCAGGTCCTGTTAGCGGAGAAAAGGGTCCATCTTTGTCCAGAGGCTTACTTCCAAGACACACTTCAATACTTAGTCTCAGTTAAATGATTGGATTATTATGTCTGCAAGTTGCTTCTCTTAGTCGCTGTGTTTATGTGTTATATGACAGCCAGGAAAGAATCACTGCTTCATATTAATACATCCTGTTTTCTGCATAGTGATGTTTTAAACATTATTCTTGCTGGCAGATATTTCTTTTCATTTGAAAAATAAACAACTGAAGATCTTCCTTAATCTGGAAGAAAAAACCCAAACAAAAATGATCATTTACGAATTTTTGGAGGAAGACAGACCACTGACCATATCACAATGGGAATGCTTTGAATCACCTGGACAAACCCTGGGCTTGTGACCTGTGACAGAGCATTGAGTTTCAGCATTAAACTGATTCTCTATACCATGGATCTCCAAATTATATTAGAAATGGACTGGAAGACATTATTACAGTAATTTGGATGGTAGATACATCATCAAATCTTACATTTAGGAAAGAGCATCATGATTATGTTAAATAAATTACCACTTGTATAACTTAAGCCTGATAAAGTTTACAAAGCAGTCATAGGGCTTACCTTTTGGCCCTTAAAAACATTTTCTTGCCACCAGCCCACCTTTGGGAGAAGTTGATCCTCATCCACCTTCACCCCTGCCCCAGGAGCCCAAGGATCCATGACATTTACATACACACCTTGTGCTCTTCTTGTGTTTCTTAGATCAGAGTTCAGACCCAAGAGGCCATTGTTCTGGGCCTGCAAACTTCAGGCCAACTTTGTTGTTTCCCCGTGGGCCTCTCTGGGGACTGCGTTCTTCTCAGACATCAATTCTGGAAGGATCCCTGGACTATTAAAATTAATTAATATAATTTTACAATTAACTTTCATAATATTAATCTCTTAATTATACTTAAGCAGCAATTATGGAGCTCATGGTTCTTCTGCCACCACTTCCATGACTTATATGTGAAAATTAGCATTTTAACATGAAGTTCTGCTACTTTATTGAGAACTCAGGACACTAGAGGTAATTGGAAATTGCATTTCATTAAAGGGCAAGTTGGTGAGTGGAATTTGATCCCTGAAAGCTCAGCTCTGGGTTGTTATTTTGGTAACTTTTGACGTTTGTTTGGCCAACTGTGTCCAAACCAGCATTCCTTTTATTGCTCTTGAATTTTATTTTTATCCCTCTGTCTATGACCATTTGCAGTGTACAGAAATTAAAGTTGTCAAAGGCTTTAGGCACTGTACCCCCTGAATGCCCCTTCTGCCTGCACTGGTATTTGCACACCAGGACTGTACCAGGCAGGCCAGAGTGATGATCTCCCTGCTCCTGCTCACTTAGTCTGTGGGGGAGGGGTTTTGTTGACTCCTAATTGCAGGAGAATGAACCCAGAATGCTCAGGTTGAGCAGTCCTCTCCTTTCCCCTGAGAAGTGGGCTTGCCAGTGGGGAGCAGCCCCTGTCCTTCTCTGTCACCCATGGAGATGCCTGGAGGCATGTGTGTCTCATCCGGGACACAGTGTGAAAAGTCCTCATGCCCACTGATTTAAGCCACATTCCTCAATACTTAAGTGTTGTTCTGTAAAAGTGTTGTTCTGTAATTCTCAGTTGATTCAGGTACCAAGTGGGTAAAAAGGGCATCTTGGAAGTCCAAACCCAGTTCTTTCCACTAATCCACCAGCATTGGAGACTTCATGGGAGCAGAACACAAGAGCAGCCCCCACAGTGTGGTAACCATTGCATATGAGCCATAAAATCACCTTCCACAGCAATAGACTGAATTTTTTTTATGTAATGTAATATTTAATAATAATAAATAGTTCTTTTATATCCTAATCTAAAAATCATTTAAAAGTGTATTCATCTCTCCTTTTTTGTAACATATATCATGTTTCCAACCAGAATCTAAAATCCTGAAGACTGTAGTCATGTCTTATGTCTCAATGTATCCTCCCCAGATCTTAAAATGATGCTTTAACCATAACAGACACTTGTTTAATGTTGGTGACGATTTCTCACTTGAGGTTACAAGTGTAGGTATATGGTGATTTTTTAATAAATGAGACCATATCTGGATACATGCCATCCATCTCCCAACTTACAAACTCTCTTCCCTGAGGACAAGACATCTATTAAATGTAGAGGTTCACCATCATCATATCACAGTTATTGAGAGTTGTTTTTCTGACACCCCTCAGGTGTCTTCCCCACTAACAACTCAGTGACTGGGGCAGAAATTTCGGTTGTAGCCTAACAGAAATTCAATGACATAGTGGTGAGTCTGTGAGTAGTGAGTCTTTATATTTTATACAAAGACACAACCCCCTTCGTCTTCCCACCCTCTCTGCTTTCAACACCTCCTTAGTAAGCCACCACCATGGATTCTTGGCAATCAAGTGCCAGCCATTGGAGGCTCACATCAATTTACCGTTTCTTTCATTATCTCATTTTAATTATTAGCTGGAGCCATATAAAACTGCCTTTTTTTTTTTTTTTTTTCCGTACGCGGGCCTCTCACTGTTGTGGCCTCTCCGGTTGTGGAGCACAGGCTCCGGACGCGCAGGCTCAGCAGCCATGGCTCACGGGCCTACCCGCTCCGCGGCATGTGGGATCTTCCCGGACGGGGGCACGAACACGTGTCCCCTGCATCGGCAGGCGGACTCTCAACCACTGCGCCACCAGGGAGGCCCAAAACTGCCTAGTTTTGACCCACAAAAAGCTTATTTCATCGTGTGAGCTATTAGTAATTCAGAGGCTTTCTGAATTGTGTCTACAGAGATACCCATCCTCTTAGTACAGTTGGTTAATCCATCGTTTCTCATTCCTCTTTCCCCCAAGCTTTGAGGAGTGATCATCAGTGCTGATCAGCTCTTCCTGCCTACTGCAATTCCTAATTTTTTGGTACTTACTTAACTGGCTCATGGTCCATCCTTCCCTGTTTATGCAGGTGGAGAGAAACTAATATGTTTTAGACAAACATTTACTCCACAGGCATAAAAGAACAAAGCTAACAAAGCTGCCTACAGAGAAATGCACTACGATAATCTATGAGCTAGATAAACAGAGGAGGCAAAGTCAGCAAAATACATGTTGGGATTTTAAGAACTGTATGCTTAATACCAAGGTGCTAAACTCAGTGTGTTCAGTGCTGACATCTGTGTCTCAGAAGTAATTTAAATTCAAACTTTTCTTCGGGAAACAAAGTGTGAATAGAAGGGCAATTAATATATGTAGAGTTGGTCCTCATCATTTGCAGCTTCCCTATTTACAAACTTTCCTAGTCACTAAAATATGTTTATCACCCCCAAATCTACACTCTCAGTACTTTTACGGTCATTTGTGGATGTGTGCAGAGTAACAAAAATCTGAGTCTCCCCACGTGCCCATTCTCAGCCAAGGTCAAAAGAGGCATTAGCTCTGCCTGCTTGTTTCAGCCCTCACACTGCAAACAAGCATCCTTTTCAAGGCCTATTTAGCTTTTAGTGTATTTCTTCTTCTTCTTCTTTTTTTTTTTTTTTTTTGCCTTTTTGTGCCTTTTGTTGGTAATTTTGCTGTTTAAAATAGTCCCCGAGTATAGTGCTGATGTGGTGTCTAGTGTTCCTAAGTACAAGAAGCCTGTGATGTGCCTTACATAGAACATCAGTGTGCTAGAAAAGCTTCGTCCAGGCATAAGTTATAGGACTGGTGGCCATGAGTTCAATGTTAATGAATCAACAATATATATTAAATAAGATGTCTTTAAATAGGTATGCACTGTTTAGATACAAGGTTATCTATTGATCAGTTAAAATTTTTGTGACCATAGCACAGGGAGATCAGCTTGGTGCTTTGTGTCCACCTAGAGGGGTGGGATAGGGAGTGTGGGAGGGAGATGCAAGAGGGAGGAGAAATGGGGGTGTATATATATATGTATAGCTGATTCACTTTGTTATACAGGAGAAACTAACATACTACTGTAAAGCAATTATACTCCAATAAAGATGATAAATAAATAAATAAATAAATAAAAGGGAAAAAAAGAGAAAACATATTTGAATATGACTTCAAAATAAAACAGGAAAATTTTATTGTAAAAAAAAAAATTGGTACAGCCACTGTGGAGAACAGTATGGAGGTTCCTTAAAAAACTACAAATAGAGCTATCATATGATCCTGCAATCCCATCATGGGCATATATATGGAGAAAAACAAGGTCTGAAAAGATATATGCACCCCAATGTTCATTGCAGCACTGTTCACTATAGCCAGGATATGGAACAAACAATGCTCTCCATAACAAAGATAGCCAGGAATTTTTATCAATATCAATATTATTGAGATGCAGTTCAACTATTCCAGTTTGACATGGGAAGTTCTTAATTTAAAGCCTATTTAGGGACTTCTCTGGTGGTCCAGTGGTTAAGACTTCACCTTAATGCAAGGGGTGGCGGGTTCAATCCGTGGTCTGGGAGCTACGATCCCACATGCCTCGTGGCCAACAAACCAAAACATAAAACAGAAGCAATATTGTAACAAATTCAATAAAGACTTTAAAAATGGTCCACATCAAAAAAAATCTTTAAAAAAAAAGCCTGTTTATAAGGAATGACCTGGGTGAGGTGACTGGGGAGGGTTTCTCAGAAGACAGAAAATTGTTGCAATCCTTTCTCGATGATAAAAGTACTGTTTACTATGAGAAGACGAAGGAAAGTCGTCTTTCTTTGGTGTAGTGCCTACTTAGGTTTTCAAAAACTACCCTAAATAGCTTAAGAATAATGGTCTGCTTCTTTATCATTTCAAATATGTACAAAGTAAGAAAAGAAATGGAAATAAAGGGTGAGTCTGCTTCCCAAAATTATAAAACAAATCATAAAAATTTCTTGGTGTTACAGGATAGAAAAATGGAAATATGCCAACAATAAAAATAAGAATTTTCTCACTTCCTAAACTTCATTCTGATCTAAATCAGTCCTCTTCTGTTAATTTTTTCAGGAATGTCCATAGGTATTCTCTCTCTCTCTCTCTCTCCCTCTTTCTCTCGTTTTTTTTCTTTCTTTCTTTTTGAGAATTTGAAGAGTCTAAAGTTATAACAGTATTATTCTTTTGTGGTTGCAATAAATTATCTTTAAGACAAAGAATTAAAACCTTTCAAGTCGAAAATTTCATTAATTATTAGATGTGCTGTTAAGGTAATGAAACTTTTGGAGAAAAACAGATATTTTACATTGAACATACTTTATAAAACCTAACAATAACACACTTTTGCCTTCAATTATCTCCCACTTTCCTCATTTCTATAATCAAAGTTTGGTTCTAAATCTTGTTTGTATTTGTATACTCAAAGTTTTTCTGAATCTCTTTTGGCCATTAGCAATTATAAACATACATACTTTTTTTCCCCATATCTGGTGCTTGAGATTTTGACCTCTTTATTACTTTTAGAATTGATAGTATAATTTTCAAAGGGATATCAAAGAACATCAGAGAAAGTTCTGTATACATTTCTGTCAAGCTACACCCAGTTCCATTTTTTTTCTTTAACTGAATAATATATTGCTGAGAGTTAAACTGCTTATATTTTGGGAACTGTGAAGGGTCTGAGGTTTCACCGTACTTGCAAGCTAACATGTTAGCTTTTCCCTGTCTCATGGATGCTGGCAGAAGACAACTGGGTCAAAGATGATGAACAGTTTATCATCACAGCAATAGCAGGAGCCAGAGCAATAGCGTTTTTGTGACAAGTCCTTGAGCCCAAATCCTATAGGGTTGCACCAAAAGAGCCAGATGACATTTACACATACAGTGGGTAGCTTTATAGGAGAGAAACCCTGCTCTTACATCAGTGGCTGTTTCCACCTGGATAGAAAAGGACTTGTCCTGGGGTGTCACAATTTATTCCTTACTTTATAGCAGGATAATGTTTCTCAACTTCAGAAATGCTAAAACATAAAAATAACATGTATTCTAGAATTGGAGGAAATGTGGAATGTGAGACTTTTAGAAACCTGGGGTTAAAGAAAACAATAAGACCTCAAGATTCCAAAGATGAAAGGAAATTTAAATAATCTCAACCAAATATACTTGACATCACTTTCTTTGCTTTTCACAACTCTCCTTATGAGTACCTTTTTAGCCAAAATAACACATCATGACATTTCAAATAACCACATGTTGTTTTAGGTTTTGAAAAGATTCTAAAATAATTTAAAATTGAGGGTAGTTGGAGATTTTCTGGGTCTATGTGTGCGTCTTCAGTACTAATCATGGCATCCTCAATTTCCTTCTATAGATTTTGCCAGAGAACTAAATCTGTTAATAGTGAGAGGATTCTGTCCTCCACCAACATAAAAGTACTATATTAAGAAAAACAGTGTCTCTCATGCACTCATAATCCATGAATACATGCAAATGGTATTCTTTTTAAAGTGAGATGGATAAAATTCATAATGACTAGAGATATATTTATATCACTATTCAAATATTATACTTGCATAATACAGTGTACTTTCTGTGTACCAATTACATATAAAATATAAAAGAAGGGCTTCATATAAAAGCTACACAGCTATATTTTTTCTATTATGTGCAAACATATATATTGTAAAACCAGAACACCAAGCATCTTTCCTTTCTAAAAATAATTAAATTCATTTTTACAACAATAAAATTTAATTGCAGTTGGCATTTTTAAAAGCCAATACTCTATTTCATCAGAGGTAGCTATAATTAATCTTTCCATATTGGATGCTACCATACCCAAAGTAGTTCCAAGAAGCACATACTGTTTGGGGGAGAAAAGAGAAGAAAAATTATACAACTTTACATATGACTACTAAAAATTAATTTTTTTCTTAATTTACTTTCCTCTTTGAAATGCTGATAAAATATTTTATGAAATGTCTTTTAACAGAAATTTAAAAAAAAATTAAAAATCCATAATGTGTAGCCTGAAAAATGGCCCACTAAAAGACATCCAGGTGCTAATCCCTTAATTCCTGGAACCTGTAAGCATTACCGTCTAAGGCAAAAAAAAAGAGTCTTTGCAGATGTGATAAATTAGGATCTTGTGATGGGGAACTTATCCTGGATTATCTGGGTTGTTCCTAAGGGTAATCACACATATCCTTATAAAAGGGAGAAAGAGGGAGATTTGACACACACACACACACACACACACACACACACAGAGGAGAAGGTGAAGAGAAGATAGAGCAGAGAGAGAGTTGAATATCCTGGGCTTGAACATTGGAGTGATGCAGCCAAAAGCCAAGGAATGCTGGCAGCCAACAGAAGCCTGAAGAGACAAGGAATGACTTTCCCCTAGAGCCTCTGGTGGGCTGGGTGCTGGTGTCCACTGGGCATTTACACTGGAACTAGGGTAAGGGATATTGGCTAAGGAGACTTTGATGCAGTGATGAGGGACTTACCCCCATGAGTATCTGGGAGGAAGAGCATTCCAGAAAGAGGTGATGGTAAGTGCAAAGGGCCTGAAGTTGGCACACACTTGGCTCCTGGTGCATCTGGAGCATACCAAGCGAGGAGGAAAGAAGGTACCAGTTGGGCAGAAAGGCCTTCCATCCAAGGAAGAGCCATGGCATGGCCTTTGGGGGGAGGGTTTGAAGCAGAGGAGTGACATTATTACCCAGTCCAATCTCATAATGTTTACTTCATGACAGGCCAATAAATCAAGAGATGAGGTGTTGGGGCAAGGAATAGAAACTTTATTCAGAAAACCAGCAGATGGAGAAGGTGGAGAACTATTGTCCCAAAGAACAATACCTGAGTTAGAATTCAGGCTTCTTTTACGCTAAAAGGGGAAGTGGTGTGGCTGGTTGTTGCAAACTTCTTGGTGCCAGCCAGATCCCCCAGAGGGGATGTGATAATCCTTTGTTCTTGCAGCAGAACACATAGGATGATCATAAATCTCCAACAAGACAAATGTTATTATCTGTTCTGCAACTTTTTATCTCTATATGAATGAAAAGAGTTATATCTTTAAAGGGCAGAGCCTTGAGAATGGGCTATACCATATATTTCAGGCTATAGTCAACATTCTTTTACAAAAGGTGCAGAGCCAGTATGACTAAGCTCAGACAACAACAGAGCACAGGGGTTAGAGCTAAAAGAATAGATCCAATATGGAGTCAGGTTTGTTCTTCTCTGTTACAGGGCCTGAGACTGCATTTCTAACATTGTTCCACTCTGCTGATGCTACTGGTCTGCTTTTGAGTAGCAAGGCCTTCTGGTGGGTCAGAGTCCATTTCCACATCAATGGATGTTTTTTCTGAAAATTTAAAGATGCAAACTTCTAGCGAAAATTAGAGTAGCTATTATTTTATAAACTGTGGGCTTCATGCCTTTAAGAATGCCTTTCATTGCTGTTTCTTTCACTTCTCTGTTGAGCTATTTCACTCAATGTAAGGTTTTTGTTTTTATTTGTTTTGGTTGATTGCTTATCTGTATTTTTACCATGTCTGTGCAACTTTGGGGCAGAAACATTTCATTCGATGATTGATTGAAATGAAAGAATAGTTGCTACAGCTAACATGGTCAATAGCCTCTGATGTTTATTGATATGATATATGAGAAGTATTTCAAGGGTTTATACTTTAATACCAGGCATACTATAAGTAGGGCCTACCCATACTAATACACACATATTTTGAAATATCATAAAAATATTTCTATTTGCATTTCAATTCACAAAGTGGTGAGTTAGATAATTGGTCTTAATTGAACTGGTTAAATAGAATTAGATTTGAATCCTAAATATTTTAATCTCTCAAGTAAGCCTATTGTACTCAAGAAGGATAATTTAGCTGATGTATCCTTGGAGCTCTTATATTTTCTTTCTGGAATAACAATGTGTTTTGCAAGAAGACAGGCTTAAGTGTTCTTGAACCCTGGGGCATTTAGAGGCCACCCTGGCTGAGAGGATATGGGTGGACAAGAAGTGCATTCACCTGAAGCAGGAGACCCTAGCAGGCCATCCAACTCCAGGATCCCATTCTTCCAGGGTGAGCAGAGCCCTGCCTTGCAGTTCTACTCCCTGAAATAAGTGCCCAAGTTAGTGGGCTCTGTGGAATCCATAAGCAGGTCACCACGTATCTGGTGAGAGCTCCTCCTTAAAAGTCAGACTGACTCCAGAAATTGAGCTGCCAGAAATTTAATGTAGTATAATATAGAAACCCCAAAGAGTCTCTAATCTGCCTTGTCTTGACATCAAGCACATTCTTTGCCAGAGAGTAGCCTCCATGCTCACCCGTTCTTCTGTGATTTAGCACCTATTTTGCCAGGCAGGCTCTGGCAAAATACTTCACTCCAGCCAGGTACATGGGGAAGACACCTCCTCAAGGAACAGGCAAAAGTAGCTGGGGGTGAGGCAGCAGCTTCCTCAAACCAGAGGCCTTCCTTATTCCTGGTCCTGCACCTACTTCCCACTTTTCTAGTCCTGTTTCCTCAGGTCCTGTAATAAGTTTGTCCCCTGACTGTGAGTGGTGTTGGTATTCAGCCTGCAGGAAAATGCTGAATTGGAAATGAAAAAGGTCCAGACTTTACTTCCAGTCCTTCTTTTCAGACAAACCACTTCTGCTTTCTGAGAATCACATAGTGGGTGGAAAAGAAACTTGGGAAAGGATGGGACACATGCACTTGTAAGTAATTATACTAGTCTGCTCAAGCTGCCGTAACAAAATATCATAGACTAGGTGACTTAAACAACAGGTGTTTACTTTCCCACAATTCTGGAGGTTGAGGGTGTAAAATCAAGGTGCCATCAGATTCAGTTCTTGGCAAGGGCCTCTTCCTAACTTGCAGCGGCTCCCTTCTTGCTATGTTCTCACTTGGTGGAGAGAGAGAGCTCTTAGGTGTCTCTTCCTGTAAGGGCACGAATCCCATCACACCAGGGCCCCACTCATATGACCTGCTTTAACCTTAATTACTTCCTTGTAGGCCCCATTTCCAAATACAGTCACATGAGGGTTAGGGCTTCAGCATATGAATTTGGGGGGACACAATTCAGTCCATAGTAGTAATCAATACAAAATCTTAGCCTATTTCCTTCACCATTGTCATTTTAGGTTGACCACCTATGAAAATGAGTCAACTAATTTTGATCTTCGAAAATGGCAGTTTCATGTGGTTCAACTTCTTCATCAGGCTGGTGTTTTCCTCTGTAGCTGATAATCCGTGGTCACAGTGGGGCTATTTCCCTGGAGACCTCTAAGACCCCTTTGCTCCTGGTGGGGGTCTTGGTGCAAGTGTGTGTGGGGGGTCCAGGGACACTAGAGGGATCTGTATTTGATCTATGAATGTCCATATGCCCAAAGGAATGCAGCATTAAATAGTAAATTAAAAATCCCGTGACAGGCTGAAAGATCTTGGAAGAAGGGAAAATGTTTTATCCTGATGTTTGAACAAAGCGCCCACATTTTCATTTTGCACTGGGGCCCTCAGTAGTTCTGAGGCTGGCCCTGAGGGTGGACATAGAAGAGAATCCACCATGGGCCCGGCAGACGGGCCTCAGCATCCTGACTTGGAGGCTCAGGTTCCTTTCATCTCCAGTCCTCTGTGTAGGACTCTGGATGATATGCATTCAGCCCCCAGGACTGGAAAGAATATGGCAGATGGTGGGTGGGAAGATTTGTAGGTCAGCCTGAAAAGGACATCCACCATTTCCCTCACATCTATTGCCAGAACTCAGTCCCATGGCCACAGAGGCCACCTTGTCACGGAGGCTGAGATGTGGGCCAGGTGTGCACTTGATGAAAGAGGTATCTGGTAGTAGGAGGGCTCAGAGCTCTGCCACACGACCACCCACCTTTTAAAATACCCACCTCATGTGGTACATAGCCATAAAAAAGAATAAAATCATGCCATTTGCAGCAACATGGATGGACCTAGAGATTGTCATACTAAGTGAAGTAAGTCAGAGAAAGACAAATACCATATAATATCACTTATATATGGAATCTAAAGTATGATACAAATGAACTGTTTATGAAACAGAAACAGACTCACAGACATAGAAAACAAACATGGTTACTGAAGAGGAAAGGCGGGGAGGGATAATTAGTCTGAGGTTAGCAGATACAAACTATTATATAAAAAATAGATAAACAACAAGGTCTTACTGTATAGCACAGGGAACTATAGTCAATATCTTGTAATAAACTATAATGGAAAAGAATATAAAAAAATGTACATACACTGTATATGTATAACTGAATCACTTTGCTGTACCCCAGAAACTAATACAACATTGTAAATCAACTATATTTCAATAAAAAATAAATTAATTAATATAATTAAATACCCATCTCTGGTCTTACTCTTAAGTGTTGAGTACTTCTTTGTTACTTCCCCCCACTAGAATGTACAGTTGGTGGGAGAAAAGCCTTGTGTCTCTTTCTTAGAGCTGCAGCCCCAGTGCTTGAAATGGTGCCTAGAACGTGATGTCCTCATGAGGTGTTTGTTGACTGGCTGTTGAAGCAAAAATACAAATGAGACTTTTCTTAAATAGAAATGAGCTTTTTTTTCTTTTCTGACAAACAAGGAAAATAAAGGAACAATGGACAGGCCATGGAAGCTGCATAAACTGGCCTGAAAGAGTTAATCGATCCTAGTTTTATTTTAATTGTTACTAATCTGTAGTGCCTGTAGCTAGACTTGTCCTTCACAAAGCTAACATCTGACATTCTCTGACTCCATATGAATTACACTCTGCACCTGGCAATTTTCTCCACTTACACTCCCTTATAGCACTCTTCATTTCAGAAAGAAGGTCACAGGCCAATAACTTCAGGGACACCCGACCAGGTTACTGAGCCACTTGATGCCAGTTTTGGCCATGAATTTGCAGAAGAAAAGAAATGCAAGACCTTAATTACTTTGAGCCTTATCACCTACCCCAGACCATGAGCCCTGGGCTATAAAACCATTCCCTATTCCCCAGGGAGGGGGGCACAGTTCTTGAGGAGCTGGCCCACTGTGTTCCCTCTTTGTCTGTCAAAGAATAAAGCTACTCATTCTTGTTCCTCCAAAACTCTGTCTCCATATTTCTTTTCGGGATCAGTCCACAGAGAGCCAATATTTTGGGATCATGGCTGACTGACTGACTCAATGAACAAGTTCCACAGCTCATGGGACCTGCATACCCTTTCGCTGCTGCCCTCACAGACTTAACACAAAGCTTGGTCTGAACTTGAATCCCATGTACACCTTTACTAAGGTTGATCTACATGACTGGCCTGGCCTGACTGCTCCTCAAACCCATCTTTACTTTCCTAACCTACAAGACCTCAGGTCTTCCCAGTTGACTCCTATCTCTGTTTCAGGGATACACTGGTGCTTGCAGGAAATGAAGAGAGGCAGATGGTTCCAATGATGCAATTTGTTTGTCCTCAGAAGAATATTAATAAGAAGAAACTTAAAATATAGGCGAGACTAGTTTGTGGGTACATGGTCTGGCTTTACAAATATTCAGACTTTTATGACTTGCTGATAAAGGACCATACACATAAATTTTTGTTTATCCATAATATCCCAACTTTGGAGAAAAAGTACAGACCTAGTAATGTGAAAAAAGTTTAAACTTATCCTGAGCTATTGATGAAACAGGAGCCTCAAATGAAAACATCTACTAGGAATGTGCCATTTAGGGAGCAACAGACTATTGCACAAGAATCAACAAAGAACGTGGGGCCCAGAACGGAGCCCGCGTTTCCACAGAGCTGGAACTCCCAGCTCGGGGTCTCTTCCCTCTGCCGTCACGGAACTGCCCCGGAGCCTGAGGGGAGGGCGGCCTCACTGAGGCTAACGGCTCTGGAGGGGCCCCGGCGGACAAAGCCGTGACAGTCCCGGGGATTGCGGGCCGGTTTTGGTGATGATGCGATGCCGTCAGAGATATGACTTCATTAAACACAATAGGTAACTCCGGAGAGGAGACAGAGAAGATGGCGGAAGAGTAAGACGCAGAGATCACCTTCCTCCTCACAGATACATCAGAAATACATCTACACGTGGAACTGCTCCTATAGAACACCCACCGAACGCTGGCAGAAGACCTAAGACCTCCCAAAAGGCAAGAAACTCCCCACGTACCTGGGTAGGGCAAAAGAAAAAAGAATAAAACACCCGCCGGGACGGGCGGGGGCTGGGAGCTGAGGCTCGGGCTTCTATCGGATCGCAGGGAGAGGTCTTGCGGCGCGAACACAGCCTGAAGGGGTTAGTGCACCACGGCTAGCCGGGAGGGAGTCCGGGAGAAGTCTGGAGCTGCCAAAGAGACAAAAGACTTTTTCTTCCCTCTTTGCTTCCTGGTGCGCGAGGAGAGGGGATTAAGCGCACCACTTAAAGGAGCTCCGAAGCCCCTTCACGGGAGGGGAATGCGGGTGGCGGAGAGGGAAGCTTCAGAGCCACTGAGGAGAGCGCAGTAACAGGGTGTGGAGGGCAAAGCGGAGAGATTCCCGCACAGAGGATCGGTGCTGACCAGCACTCACCAGCCCGAGAGGCTTGTCTGCGAGGGGATTAAGCACGCCGCTTAAAGGAGCTCCAGAGACGGGCGCGGAGCTGCCAAAGAGACAAGAGACTTTTTCTTGCCTCTTTGCTTCCTGGTGCGTGAGGAGAGGGGACTAAGCACGCCGCTTAAAGGAGCTCCAGAAACGGGCTCGAGCCGCGGTTATCAGCGCCGACACCAGAGACGTGCATGAGACGCTAAGGCTGCTGCTGCCACCACCAAGAAGCCTGTGTGCGAGCAGAGGTCACTCTCCACACCTCTCCTCCAGGCAGCCTGTGCAGCCTGCCACTGCCAGGGTCCCGGGATCCAGGGACAACCTCCCCGGGAGAACACACGGCGTGCCTCAGGCTGGTGCAACGTCACGCTGGCCTCTGCCACTGCAGGCTCGCCCGGTATCCGTACCCCTCCCTCCCCCCGGCCTGAGCCAGAGCCCCCGAATCAGCTGCTCCTTTAACCTCGTCCTGTCTGAGCGAAGAGCAGATGCCCTCGGACGACGTAGGTAGAGAGGCAGAGCCAAGTCCAAAGCTGAACTCCAGGAGCTGTGTGAACAAAGAGGAGAGGGGGAGGTCTCTCCCAGCAGCCTCAGACGCAGCGGATTAAAGCTCCACAATCAACTTGAAGTGCCCTGCATCTGTGGAATACCTGAATAGACAACGAATCATCCCAAATTGAGGAGGTGGACTTGGGAGCAAGGTATTTTTTCCCCCTATTTCTCTTTTTGTGAGTGTGTATGTGTATGCTTCTGTGTGAGATATTGTCTGTATAGCTTTGCTTTCACCATTTGTCCTAGGGTTCTGACCGTCCTGTTTTGTTTTGTTTTTTTTACTTTTTAAAATTTTTCTTCTTAATAATTATTTTTTATTTTAACAACTTTATTTTATTTTATCCTACTTTATTTTACCCTCTTTCTTTCTTTTTTCTTTCTTTCTTTTTCTTTCTTCCTTCCTTCCCTTCCTTCTTTCTTTCTTTCTTTCTTTCTTTCTTCCTTTCTTCCTTTCTTCCTTTCTTTCTTTCTTTCTTTCTTTCTTTCATTTTTTCTCCCTTTTATTCTGAGCCATGTGGATTAAAGGCTCTTTGTGCTCCAGCAAGGTGTCAAGGCTGTGTCTCTGAGGTGGGAGAACTGACTTCAGGACACAGGTCCACAAGATAACTCCCAGCTCCACATAATATCAAATGGCGAAAATGTCCCAGAGATATCCATCTCAACACCAAGACCGGGCTTCACTCAACAACCAGCAAGCTCCAGTACTGGACACCCTATGCCAAACAACTAGCAAGACAGGAACACAGCCCCATCCATTAGCAGAGAGGCTGCCTATAATCATAATAAGACTACAGACACCCCAAAACACACCACCAGATGTGGACCTGCCCACCAGAAAGACAACATCAAGCCTCATCCACCGGAACGCAGCCACTAGTCCCCTCAACCAGGAAACCTACTCAACCCACTGAACCAACCTTAGCCACTGGGGACAGACACCAAAAACAACAGGAACTACGAACATGCAGCCTGCAAAAATGAGACCCCAAACACAGTAAGATAAGCAAAATGAAAAGACAGAAAAACACACAGCACATGAAGGAGCAAGGTAAAAACCCACCAGACCTAACAAATGAAGAGGAAATAGGCAGTCGACCTGTTAAACACACCAACATTCGAATTAAAGGGGTCCCAGAAGAATAAGAGAAAAAGAAAGGGACTGAGAAAATATTTGAAGAGATTATACTTGAAAACTTCCCTAATATGGGAAAGGAAATTGTTAATCAAGTCCAGGAAGCACAGAGAGTCCCATAAAGGATAAATCCAAGGAGAAACACAGCAAGACACATTAATCAAAGTACCAAAAATTAAATACAAAGAAAACATATTAAAAGCAGCAAGGGCAAAACAACAAATAACAGACAAGGGAATCCCATCTTTACAGACAAGCAAAAGCTGAGAGAGTTCAGCACCATGAAACCAGCTTTACAACAAATGCTAAAGAAACTTCTCTAGGTAAGAAACACAAGAGAAAAAAAAGACCAACAAGAACAAACCCGAAACAATTAAGAAAATGAGACTAGGACCATACATATCGATAATTACCTTAAATGTAAATGGATTAAATGCTCCCACCAAAAGACACAGACTGGCTGAATGGATACAAAAACAAGACCCATATATATGTTGTCTACAAGAGACCCACTTCAGACCTAGCGACACATACAGACTGAAAGTGAGGGGATGAAAAAAGATATTCCATGCAAATGGGTATCTATTACAAGAGACAAAGAAGGACACTACAAAATTATCAAGGGATCGATCCATGAAGAAGATATAACAATTGTAAATATTTATGCACCCAACATAGGAGCACCTCAATACATAAGGCAAATACTAACAGCTCTAAATGAGGAAATCGACAGTAACACAATAATAGTGGTGGACATTAACACCTCACTTACACCAATGGACAGATCATC
>NC_041224.1:73105607-73106660 GCF_002837175.3 Physeter macrocephalus
GAGAAGATAAACAAAATTGATAAACCATTAGCCAGACTCATCAAGAAAAAAAGGGAGAAGACTCAAATCAATAGAATTAGAAATGAAAAAGGAGAAGCAACAACTGACACTGCAGAAACACAAAAGATTATGAGAGATTACTACAAGCAACTCTATGCCGATAAAATGGACAACCTGGAAGAAATGGACAAATTCTTAGAAATGCACATCCTGCTGAGACTGAACCAGGAAGAAATAGAAAATATGAACAGACCAATCACAAGCACTGAAATTGAAACTGTGACTAAAAATCTTCCAAGAAACAAAAGCCCAGGACCAGATGGCTTCACAGGTGCATTCTATCAAACATTTAGAGAAGAGATAACACCTATCTTTCTCAAACTCTTCTAAAAGATAGCAGAGGGAGGAATACTCCCAAAATCATTCTATGAGGCCACCATCACCCTGATACCAAAACCAGACAAGGACATCACAAAGAAAGAAAACTACAGGCCAATATCACTGATGAACATAGATGCAAATATCCTCAACAACATACTAGCAAACAGAATCCAACAGCACATTAAAAGGATCATACACCATGATCAAGTGGGGTTTATTCCAGGAATGCAAGGTTTCTTCAATATACGCAAATCAATCAATGTAATACGCCATATCAAAAAACTGAAGGAGAAAAAGCATATGATCATCTCAATAGATGCAGAGAAAGCTTTTGACAAAATTCAACACAAATTTATGATAAAAACACTGCAGAAAGTAGGCATAGAGGGAATTTCCTCAACATAATAAAGGCCATATATGACAAACCCACAGCCAACATCATCCTCAATGGTGAAAAACTGAAACCATTTCCACTAAGATCAGGAGCAAGCCAATGTTGCCCACTATCACCACTCTTATTCAACATAATTTTGGAAGTTCTAGCCACAGCAATCAGGGAAGAAAAAGAAATAAAAGGAATCCAAATCGGAAAAGAAGAAGTAAAGCTGTCACTGTTTGCAAATGACATGATACTATACATAGAGAATCCTAAAGATGCTACCAGAAAACTAC
>NC_041224.1:73108210-73124927 GCF_002837175.3 Physeter macrocephalus
AAAAAATTTCACAATTTGTATGGAAACACAAAAGACCGCGAATAGCTAAAGCAATCTTGGGAACGAAAAATGGAGCTGGAGGAATCAGGCTCCCTGACTTCAGACTATACTACAAGGCTACAGTAATCAAGACAGTATGGTACTGGCACACAAACAGAAATATAGATCAATGGAACAGGAGAGAAAGCCCAGAAATAAACCCATGCACATATGGTCACCTTGTCTTTGAAAAAGGAGGCAAGAATATACAGTGGAGAAAAGACAGCCTCTTCAATAAGTGATGCTGGGAAAACTGGACAGGTACCTGTAAATGTATGAAATTAGAACACTCCCTAACACCATACACAAAAATAAACTCAAAATGGGTTAACAACCTAAATGTAAGGCCAAACACTATCAAACTCTTAGAGGAAAACATAAGCAGAACACTCTATGACATAAATCACAGCAAGATCCTTTATGATCCACCTCCTAGAGAAATGGAAATAAAAACAAATATAAACAAATGGGACCTAATGAAACTTAAAAGCTTTTGCACAGCAAAGGATACCATAAAGAAGACCAAAAGACAACCCTCAGAATGGGAGAAAATAGTTGCAAATGAAGCAACTGACAATGGATTAACCTCCAAAATTTATAAGCAACTCATGCAGCTCAATATTAAAAAAACAACCCAATCCAAAAATGGGCAGAAGAACTAAATAGACATTTCTCCAAAGAAGATATACAGATCGCCAACAAACACATGAAAGAATGCTCAACATCATTAATCATTAGAGAAATGCAAATCAAAACGACAATGAGATATCATCTCACACCGGTCAGATTGGCCATCATCAAAAACTCTAGAAACAATAAATGCTAGAGAGGGTGTGGAGAAAAGGGAACCCTCTTGCACTGCTGGTGGGAATAATGTAAATTGATACAGCCACTATGGAGAACAGTATGGAGGTTCCTTAAAAAACTACAAATAGAACTACCATACGACCCCGCAATCCCACTACTGGGCATATACCCTGAGAAAACCATAATTCAAAAAGAGTCATGTACCAAAATATTCATTGCAGCTCTATTTACAATAGCCAGGAGATGGAAGCAACCTAAGTGTCCATCAACAGATGAATGGAGAAAGAAGATGTGACACATATATACAATGGAATATTCCCCAGCCATAAAAAGAAACAAAACTGAGTTATCTGTACTGAGGTGGATGGACCTGGAGTCAGTCATACAGAGTGAAGTAAGTCAGCAGGAGAAAAACAAATACCGTATGCTAACACATATATATGGAATCTAAGAAAAAAAAATGTCATGAAGAGCCTAGGGGTAGGACGGGAATAAAACACAGACCTACTAGAGCATGGCCTTGAGGATATGGGGAGGGGGAAGGGTAAGCTGTGACGAAGTGAGAGAGTGGCATGGACATATATACACTACCAAACATAGGGTGGATAGCTAGTGGGAAGCAGCCGCATGACACAGGATGATCAGCTAGGGGGTTTGTGACCACCTAGAGGGGTGGGATAGGGGGGTTGGGAGTGAGGGAGATGCAAGAGCGAAGAGATATGGGAACATATTTATATGTATAACTGATTTGCTTTGTTGTAAAGCAGAAACTAACACACCATTGTAAAGCAATTATACTCCAATAAAGATGTTAAAAAAAAAAAGAACGTGGTTTCAGGTTTCTGGCAGAAAATTTAATTTCTTGATGGACATTATGAGGTTGAAGATTAAGTGTTGGTAGGGAGGAGTTCATTTCAAGCCTGCATGGTGTGTCTCCCCCAGATGGTGGTGTTTAGGTCACTTTTGGGAGGTGACACAAACATGGGAATGGGATAAGTGTTCCTAGCAAGGCAAATGGTACATGCAGGCCAGTGTCCTTTTCCAACATACTCCACACCACTGCACATGCACAGTAAATAAACCTACACACACAATATACACACACAGAGAACTTTATAATTCTGGTGTGGTTAGGATAACCATATGCCGAGCAGGGTAAGCCTTTCAGGACGTCTAGTCTGCTCCCATCCCTGATGCCTCAGACATGCAATCCCAAGAGCTGAGTGTTTCTTACTCCATGTCCCAGTATTGACAGGACTCATGCTGGCAGCCAATGATATTAGGTGGGGTTGAGTTAGCAGTGTGATGCCTTGGGTCTGTGCTTCGGAAGCAATTTTATAAACGATGGATTCAAAAGCAAATCAGAGTAAGATGATTGAAAATCAAGTTCTCTACTCTACTCCTCAGATAACTTCTCAGATGTCCCCCCTCCTTCACTGCTTTGGCACATGTTATCAACTTTTCCAGGGTCTTCTTCCTGCTAGCCACAGACATGCCTGAAGTTAGAGATAGCCAAGGAAATGTATGGAACTGGGTGGAAGCACTTTCATTACAGGACACAAGTCTCCTCCCTCTGCACCTCAAAGGCAAACCATAGAGCCTCATGATCAGATCACTGGATGCTGTGAGCTGACTAAGTCCCTTTCAGACTAGGTTCCTGATGAGTTAAGCTCTTCCTCCCACAAACCCTCTCCTTCACAACCTCTGTTGGAAATGAGGCATAACCAAGAAACAAACTATTGTTGCTTAACCCCACTGAGACTTGGGTCTTCTTTGTTATGTAGCATTATTGAATCTATCCTGACATATACAGGAATGGTCAGATGGAAGAGGAACACAGCTGTAACAAAAACTATTTTTGTGGCATTAGCATGATAATTAGATGGCAGTCAGTGAGGAAACCATTTTGAGAGTTTTAAAAGAGGGTTCTCTTTATTATGTTGCAGCAAAGCATTTGCTGAAATCCTTACCTGTGATAACTTAGGAGGAAGATGTACCTAGTGAAACTAATGAACCACGTACCTAAAAGATTTATAGCTCTAGAAGTTAATACACATAACATTGTAGTGTTGTTGATAGCTGTCAGCTCTGTTTGGTAAGGTATTACACGATAAAGGTGCACTTAAGAAAGAACTGACTAGTGCAGAAGTGAAAAGGAATGTAGAACATCCCAAAACTCAGAGCCTGTTAAGGTGGACAATGATATTCTTGATCCCAAACAGAAAAGATAAAATTAAGAAAGTCTTCTTGCTTCAAATGCCCACTAAAACTTTTCAATCATTCAAAATGCTCCAGAAAAAGGATCAGAGATAGATTGTGGCACCTAGTGTGTTTTTCAATTGGATTAAAATCAGGGTAGAGGGTAAAGCATGACCATGGTGGCCCTCCCCACTCAAGCTAGATAAGGACAAGGTCCCTGCCCCTAAGTTGAATGAGACTCTCCTTGGAGGAAAGAAATCAAAAAAGTACAACAGCTCTGGAGACCATCTCAAAAACAATGTGGGCATGGCTACTGGCAGATAGTACTCACTGGGTCAAACTAGTAAGAAACTGGCTAAATTTTTATTGAGGGAAGCAGGAAGCTGAACTTGTTCTAGGTGTAAGATGACCCTTGGGTACCTAACTCTCTAGGCAGGACATGACTGTAGAAATCTTCACAGCCCCTCTCTCCACTACCCACCTCCTGAGGGAGCCCATCCCCAGCACTTTCTTTACATGTGGTTGAGGAAGAAAATGGAAGAGAAGGCTGTTTAAGCTGAAGGCAGGAAATGTGGAAACACGAAGAGTCTTTTTTGAAAAGTGGACTGGAGAATTCTTCTTAAAGAGAGGAATCAAGATATACTCTCCCTTCATAGTTCAGGACACCCACGTTGTCCACCTGGTGGGGTCTCAGAGTTGCTCTGGACCAGTGACTATATCTACCAATTGTTCCCCTCTCCAAAGGGGAGTGTTTGCTGCAGAGATCTTGTCCTTGTTCAACCTCTGTATGGGGGCTCCAGGGGACAGAAAACTTAGTTTTTTAGTTTATTGGTCTCTGGATCAAAAAGAGCTCTATTCATACCCACTGAAGATATGACTATGCACTCTTGAGAGCCTGATGATGCACTGAAGGGAACTTTGGGCACTTTTGTGAATAGGGGATGAGTGTCAACAAGTTGTATGCGGAAAAGAGAGTAAATTAAAAGGTTGACTGCAGTAGCCATCCATGGCTGCCATTCACCCTGATTCTCCCCTCTCCCCAGGCACCACCCTCCCTTGATGTTAAGGGTGACCCTGTGGCTTGCTTTGATCAATGAAATGTGATATGAAGAGATGCATCCCTTCCCAGTGGATGTAGTTAAGAACTGGTGACTGATTTTCCACACTCTCTCCCCCAACCACGGCATACCCAGAATTCTGGGTTGAGGTAGCAATCGAACCTCTGTTAGCGTGTGTACCCAAGTGACATCAGTGAAATGAGCAGAGACCTGCTGTGAATGGCAAAAAAATTTGTTGTAAGCCATATGGATTTTGAATTGTTTGCTACTGCAGCGTGACCTCCCATCTTGACTAATACATCACTCATATATTGTAGTATCATAATAACCTGTCAATGCATGTGCTAAATCCCTAAGAATATAGCTTAAAATGGGAAATGTCAGGATCAGATATTTACTTCTGTAGGACTTAGTGTCTGACATTCCTTTGGTAAGGATCCTTAAATTTTAAATTTTTAGGTGAATTATTCACTATACACTCTGTGCTGTTGATTATTGTGTAAGTCCCTTGAGAGGATTTTCTATAGTGTGCTTAACAAAAACTTCAGTACTGAAAGGTGTAAGCCTCATCTTCATAAGGAAAAAGGAATCAGGGGAATTGAATTTCCAAGGAAATCACAAACACTTTCCTACAGAGGAGCTTTCAAATAGAAACAAAATGAGAATCTGAAAATGACATTAATAGAGCTGAGATGGAAAGTTCCTCCACTGTATCTCATCGTTCTCCACATATCTAGGTTTTTGGACATATGGGTAATGCTATAAATAATTTCATATACAACTTCCCCACATATACAACTTCTCTGAGTTCTTTGAGGGGTGGGAGGGTGCTTACTCCCTGGTGTATCTGCATTACATAGCACATTCTTTATATATCATAGGCTCCCAGCCCTGCAACAGAAAATTGCATGTATCATCACTTGCTCCTTACCACAACCTAGTGATGTAGGAATTGATATCCCCACATCATAAATACAGAAACCTGGGCTCCAGGAAGTTAGGGCACTTGTCCAGATTTGCACATATTTGCATAAGATTTTATGCAGTGATGTCTCTCTTTAAAGCTCACATCGTTCATTCGTTTATTTGTTTATGATTCAACATTATTGAATGAATGATTGAGGTACATATAAAATATATTTCAATATATAGGAAAGCATGGAAAAGGCAGGAGACAATCCCTCTAGTGTAAAGACTTAAGAAGGAGATTTTTTGGTTGAAAATGAACTTAAAGAATTTTCCCATTAATACCAATTACCTCATCATTTGACCTCATTGTTAATGGGTCTCTCAGTTCAGGGAAAAGTCCAAGATCACTCCTCTTAGGTGGCTGTTTCCTTGTGATGTCACCAGGCTCCAACTTTGCCTCTCGGTCCTTATTGGGCCTTCTTCCCTCGAGAGACAGATTATTTAAGCAAACAGAATGTCCTCCAATAAAGCATTTGGACATGCAAATGTTTAAATCATGGCATGTAGGTCACTTACAAAAAGAGGACAACTATTTCTGGTATCATTTTAAATTTATTGTGATGAGTCAAGGCTAACGCAAGGTGAACTCCTTTTACCGTCATCTGCACAGCTACATTAGCTCATCCATGTATTAAAAAATGGATCTCTGGACAGTTAGTTGGCAATTTGGCAAATTGCTCATGTATAATGCAAGAGAAGAAAGTCTAGTTTCAACTCATACTGATTCTACCTCTACATTTCATGAATAATTTTTATTTTATGGTAAAATGTGTCACGTTTATTCAACAAAATGGAAACTTGAAAAATCCCAGCTATATATTAATTTTATTATCATTAGCTCAATTTTTTTATAGTCACAGATTATGTGAAGAGTGCCTACCTTTAGCTAGGTGGATTTATTTATTTATTTATTTATTTTGAGAAACAAATACATTCATCTAAGATGTTGACTTTATTTTTCTCTTTTCATGCTACATGATTTATCAACCTTTACATCTAAGAAATGGATGAATTCTAAATCCCTTGGAACAAAGGGTCTTTCCTAAGCTTTTGTGCAAAACAAATGGTTTATTAGCCAGCATTTCCATTCAGGAGAATTCACATTTGAACCATTATTTTGATGAGCTTTTACACTGGATAATTAATTCCATTTTCTTTTCTTGTAAAGTCAGTTTTCCTTTTCAGTTTCATTCATTTATTCATCAATATTGGCAAACTTTTATAGAACACTTGCTTTAGGGAAGACATGATGTTGGCATTGGGGCTATAGTCATAAATGAGACAGATCCATTCTGCCTATGGATGACCTTATGGTTGGGGTGGGTGACCGGGGATTGATTAGTGCTGGAAGAAGGATTATATATTCTCAGAAATATAACAGGGAGAAAATATGTAATGAGAATGCCTCTATTTACCTTTCCAGGATAAGGTGGAATTAAATTCACTTCTCAAGGTGTTGCTAAAGCCAAAATGTTTGCTTTGGTGCCTAAATGAACATGGGTCTGCACTGTACTAGGATGACTAAGGCAGGAGCTGGTGTGAGAAGTGGCAGCACCGATTCTGGAAGTGAGCCCGGAGGGAAGGAGGCAAGCTGAGTGGTTACATTTCTACCATTTGCCAGCACTGTGCTCTCTGAATTCAGCAATTTAGACACACTCACTGTCCCCATCTGCCTCCACATGCCCATCCCTAGAGAGCACTGTGGACCCACTTGTCACCCAGAATCATTGTCACATGACAGAAAGAATGAGGAGTGGCTTCATGGGGCATCAAATCCGCATGTGTATAGGAAGAAGGCATACTCTTCTTCATTAAGGCCTTCCAGAAGGCAAGAACTATCAGCTTTTCCCTTGTTTTTAAAAGTCTTTTGGGCTTCCCTGGTGGCGCAGTGGTTGAGAGTCTGCCTGCTGATGCAGGGGATGCGGGTTCGTGCCCGGTCCGGGAGGATCCCGCATGCCGCAGAGCGGCTGGGCCCGTGAGCCATGGCCGCTGGGCATGCGCGCCTGGAGCCTGTGCTCCGCAGTGGGAGAGGCCACAGCAGTGAGAGGCCCGTGTACCGCAAAAAAAAAAAAAGAAGTCTTTTAAGGATGATGATGATCGTGATGATACAGAGAGGAGATATCTACAGTCACCTTAAGTCATTTCTCTCTGGGAAGGCATTCCCAGAAGGGTTAATTTTCCTCTCTTTATTATGCACACAAAAAATGATTACAATAAGATCTATCACTATGTTCTTAGGTTTCTTTCAAATATTCAGAGAGAAATGCTCTGAATTATTCTGCAGGAAGAGGTAGGGAGGGCTGGAGTGAACTGTGGAGACAATAATTTAGCAGGCATAGAAGAGCTTGAGAAGGCATATCGTGTCTGTATAAACACCCAAGCACAATGGCATGAGAGCATTTCCAGCCTGTGCTCCGCAGTGGGAGAGGCCACAGCAGTGAGAGGCCCGTGTACCGCAAAAAAAAAAAAAGAAGTCTTTTAAGGATGATGATGATCGTGATGATACAGAGAGGAGATATCTACAGTCACCTTAAGTCATTTCTCTCTGGGAAGGCATTCCCAGAAGGGTTAATTTTCCTCTCTTTATTATGCACACAAAAAATGATTACAATAAGATCTATCACTATGTTCTTAGGTTTCTTTCAAATATTCAGAGAGAAATGCTCTGAATTATTCTGCAGGAAGAGGTAGGGAGGGCTGGAGTGAACTGTGGAGACAATAATTTAGCAGGCATAGAAGAGCTTGAGAAGGCATATCGTGTCTGTATAAACACCCAAGCACAATGGCATGAGAGCATTTCCATTGTAAAGTTGCATTATCAGGAAGCTGGAACTGGCAGTGCCATCCAATTTGAGCATAATATCCAGTTGGAACCCATCTTGCTTGCAGGCGAGTGTTCCTTCTCATCTTTCAATGATTCATTCATATCCTTTGGTACTGGTTCTTGAATGCTTATCAATATCCAAATCCAGGTCTTCTATTTTATCATTCTTGATTTTAGTTGATGGAGAACCTGGTCTTTATATTGCATTTTTCAGCATAATGAACAATGTGTATTCTAGGTACATTCCATGGTATTTAGCCTTCATTATTTATTCCATCAACTCTCTGAAGAAGCTTGGTAAGCCGATGAAGGATCTCATGATCAAATGCATATGTCTGTCCTTCTAAGGGTACCTCCTGCCATACCAATCTACCCTTCATTTCCAGAACATTCTTTACATTTCTTGATTATGGTCCTTTGCTTGCTCTTTTATCCATCTAGAATCCCTTCCTTTTTCTTAGAGTGCTATTATTCAAAAACCTACCAAGAACTCCTCACTCCCTCAGAATTCTTTTCATCCACTCTCCGTGGGCCAGTAGTAAATATATAGCAAGTATTAGCTGTGATACTCTGACCCCATTTGAGTTTCATTTTAAGTTGTTTGTTCTTAATTGTGACACATATTAGAATAATCAGGGAAACTTCAAAACATATAATTGTTTGGGTCAAACTCCAGACCAAATGAATCAGATTTTTTGGAGGTGGGGACAAGGCAATGATATTAAAAAGGAAAAGAAAAACAAAACATACCCAAGTAACCTCCCTGAGTAACTATAATATGTATCCAGAGTCAATATAGTTCAGTCAAAATGTTAATAGGACAAATGGCGATACCCATCTAGTCCATTTAGCTTTGAACACAGACAATTTAATCCACTGCATCTTTAAAAACCCTTACACAGGGGTCCCCAACCCCCAGGCCATGGACTGGTACCAGTCTGTGGCTTGTTAGGGACCAGGCCGCACAGCAGGAAGTGAGTGGCAAGCGAGAGAGCGAAGCTTCATCTGCTGCTCCCCATGGCTCTCCATCACTCCCATTATAGCCTGAACCATCCCCCCAGCCCCTCCCCCGTCCATGGAAAAATTGTCTTCCATGAAACTGGTCCCTGATGCCACAAAGGGTGGGGACTGCTGCCTTACAACAAGGTCAACAACGAGAGTTGAAGAATCAGCACATGCAATGCAATCTGTTACCATTCCTGGAATCAATGTAACATAAAGTAAAGCCCTCCTGATTGGACGGTAGAATTCTTGTCATGCGTAAAGCTCATCTAAGATACCAAATTGTAGGTGTGGGCATTAGAAGTGTGCATCAGAGTGTGAAAGTTTAGAATCAGAATTCTGGGCAGAACTGAAGGTCATGAAAAAATAGATTATCTGAACACAGGAATGAGTAAGGTTTGGTCGTGTTTGGGTCTGGCATTCGGGGACATAGGTCTGAAACTGGATTATCAGCTTAAATTAGGAAGGAAAAGTAGGGTATAGTTATCAATATTGTAAGACCCCAACTCAACCTGAGATCTTAGAGGGGTCATAGCATGTGAGTGATGGAAACCTAAGACAGAGGTTCCAGCAAGGAGACCACTCATGTTCAGCTAAATAAGGAGCAGCTGTGGAAGACCTGACTACCCCACCAGCCACAGAAGGACTGGCTTTGAGGGTACAGTTATCAGATCAAATACAGGGTGCCTAGTTAAATTTGAATTTCAGATAAACAACACTTTTTTGGTATAAGTATGTCCCAAATTTGCATTAGATCTGCTGCCAGGATTGGGGAGCTTGTGAAACAGAAGGAACTATTCATCTAATTCCTCCTGATGGCCAATTCCTTCTTGCAGAGAATACCCTTCTTCTTGTATGTCCCATGTGCAGCTGGCTGTACCATCATCCAGTTGACTCATTAAATCAATTGAAATAATATAGGAATGTTGTTAGTAACAGATGGGCCCAAACATGTAGTTGTGGGAGTCTAGATTCAGTTTCTCAGTGAAAGGAAGTCTGGATCTGAGCTTAAATCAGATCTGGCCACATGTCTAAAATTTACTTAAGCAAATTTTTGTAATTCTGAAAAAAAATTTAACTTATTTGAATGATTTTTGCCCTGAATTTTCCATATACAAATATGAATAAATTACTCTGAATAATGTACTCTTTATTCTAACAGCAGTTTAGCCATTTAAACTTGAGGTCTCCTTAATCAATAGAAATTGACAGAAATGGCTTTTAACTTTCTATTGATTTTTCATTAAAATTGACATCTAACCAAATCTCTGGAGAGTCTAACTTTAACCTCCTTCAGTTATTGATGAGTAAATAACTGGGTCCTTGGAGAAATGGTGGTACAAGGAACACAGGAAAGTTCAAAGTGAACTCGGGCTCTTGTGCCATAAGGCAAAATAGTATTAAAAGGCTGATGAAGTCACATTAAAAGGACCCAGGTATTCTGTTGGAGTCGATGGGAATACATTTAATCAATGGGATACGCGGGTTCATGGAACTCAGAAAAGAGAATTCCAGATAAAATAATTAAAATTCATGCTATTGCTTTGAAAATTGGTGTCTTGCTTTTCTTTTTTAGTAGTAACTTTAGATGAGGTGAACAAATAATCCTATGGGATGAAGAAAGCTCTCTGCTATATGAGAAAGCAACTAATAATGATAAGAAAGAAAGAAATCATAGAATTCAAAAAATCATCATTATGGAACCACATGGGAACTGGGTATTTGCATAGTGCTAATACAAACTTACATAAATTGTTGACAGTTTCAAGGAAAGTGGGGGAACCTGACTGTACATGAAAGTTCATATTGTTATCACCCTAATTTGGGTGTCAATTTCCCATCATCACTGGTCAACCAGATGTTCTGCCACTTGATGTGATGCAAAATGAAGTACACAACATCACAGAGAATGACTGCTAACAAATTATGTTTTGCATGAATTTATCATGCTTTCAGATCTAACTGCCAATGTGTAGAAACTACAGGAGTTATACGATTAAACTGAGAGAGACTATGGAGAAATAACCAGACAAATCCAGAAGGTTGAATATTTTTCTCAGGGTAACTAGCTTGTAAATTTTTCTTCTATAACTTGGTGTCATGAATAAAGAAAGGGGGCAAGAGGTGTGCTGTACCAAAGTAAAAGAGATGTAAAAGTCATCACCGCCAAATTCAACCCACAGTCATATATTTTGGATTGTGATTTGGACAAAACAACAGTAGAGGATATTTTTCAGACAGATGAGGAAATTTGATACTGCATTGGATGAAAATTTTTACATAACAAAATGTACATTGTAAGCTTAAAAATATCATTTACAGTATGACCTCTTGTAAAAGAAGTGAAAAGAAAAGATCTGGAGGCATCTACTGGGGTTAGACAGTGTCACCTTTGAGTGGCAGAATACAGCATTGTTACTTAGTTTTGTGATCTCTATTTTCTAACTTCATATAGGCATTATACAGCTTTTGAAGTGGCAAACATTTATTTTTAATTAAAAAGGTAAATAAAACAAATATTCTTGATTAGCACACATATCCACTTTTTTTTTTAAAAAAAGGTTAATAATTGGATTTTTCTTTCTAGAACTTTGACTTAGGTTTTGAGATGAATCCATTCTCCTTAGAGTTTCTAAGTGGCTTAAATAACATGTTTCTCCTCCTTTGGATTTCATATGGTTTTCCAACCTAGCCTGGAAAAGAAAATCCCTTGAGAAAACTCTATTTTCATTGAACTTTTGATCCTACAAGAAGCAATGTTTGTAAAGCCTACTGCTTCTCTTTACAAATTCAGTCTGATGTTACATCAAAGAAATTCAGATAAACATTGAGGCAATAAGTTTCAAGCTCAAGATAAATTCTTAATTTAAACTTCTAAAGAAGTTTTTGAAGTTTTTACATAACTATAACAAAAGCTTCAGGGAATAGAATAAAAGACAAGCTTAACAGTAACAGTAATAACAGTAGTAAAGGTATTAAGAGCTTAATGAGCTTTATCTACATATTTAACGATAAAGGGAAACTGAACAAGGTAAAACTCAGTTGATCCAGAAATATGTGGAGAGTTACTGTTCTAAGATTTATGTAAACTTTTTCAGGAGTGTAATAATTTTTTTCTAGTGTCTATGTAGCCAATAGCTTTCTTTTCCAACAGTACCTAACACAGGGCCTTGCAGGAGAGGATATACTCAATACATATTAAATGAATATATGCATTTCCTTTAACTGAATAAAGACAAATTTCCCTGCTACATTTTAAAGCTGTTTCTACCCAATTGTTTGAAAATGAAAAAATGTAGTTAGGCAGTGCTCATTCTTAAAAATAGTGCACAATTACTTTTGCTTTTTTATGGATTTGTTCATTATGTAGAGTACTTTGTTTGATAGTATGTAGTTAGTAGTCAAATGTAAACTTGCAGATAACTAAATCTTTTATTATAAAGTATTATTGCCAAATCGAGTCCACAGTACCTTATTCAAAACTCTTCCAGGCAACTATGTTTGATAATTTAAAAAATTTAAAACTAAAATGTACTATTACCATGTATATAGCAACCAGCAGCATCTAAAACCACCATGCAATCAAACACGTTAATATTTCTACAGTAAAATATAGAAATATGCAAAAGTAGTATAAATAAACTCTGCAAATAGCTTTGCATTAGATCAGATCAGGTTTTGCTAGCTCATGAGCTTTGGTGCCAAATGTAACGCAGCTTTGGATTTTCAGAGATTTGAGGATTTCAGAATTACAGTAAGTACTAGTATTGGGGCCTAGCATCATTAATCAATGATCTGTTTTATAAAGCAAATTCTATTCCCTTCCTTTTCAGCTGAAACATACAGAACAGTTATTTCAGTGCTTAGACAAAATTGTCTTAGGACATGTTTTAAATATAACCTTAATAATAAAGATCACTTCAGACTTGATTTTTGTGTATTGCTTCTTGAGAACACTTACAGAGATAGTGATTGGTGAGAATTCTGAGCAAAACTCTGTCACAGACTAGCTGCTAATGCCCTAGCATAGATGAAGATCTGGGTGGGTCTCTGGCCAGACCAATATATGATTTGTCATATTCTCACTGTCCTTTGGGAGTAAATTGGCATTCCATGAGTAAGTAGACAATTTATGTCATTATTAGAGTAATTCAAATAAATTACTGCCTCAGACAGTGAATGGTTTCCAATGTCTCTGAAGAATAAAATAGCATTCAAAGAGAGCACAGATAGTTCTATTTTATGTAAATATTATATTGGTTAGTGAGACCTGTAATGAATGTAAAATGTTTGCCATATGAAACAAATTGATCCACTCACTAAAACTCAAATTATGTAAACATTTACCACTTTTAGAGGAAGTTAAAGCATTCTTCAAAGATCGTATAATTTTCTGATACTGGAAATATAAAAGGACCTCTTTTTCCCAAACACAATCTCCAGGCAAAGTTAACACTACATATAATTTCTCTAATTTCAGCCTCTTCTCTATATATTGGACAAAGAGACAAAGAGAAGGGTAGGACCCAAAACAGACCTAGAAATGGGACAAAGGATGAAGAAAGAGGTAAAGTCATTTGAGTTTACTGGGAAGAGGTGAAAATATCTTCTGCCCAGGGATCAAATGGGATGGAGGGCATTTTTCCTCCATTCTCCCCCAAAATCTCTGCACCCCCAAGTGAGAGCAAGAGCTCGGTGGGAAGGAAAGATAAAGAGTTGGTGTGGTGGACCACAGGGACCTCTGAACCTGTGGAACCTTCAGGGTAGAGGGTCCTCCTTGGAGGAGATGTCCTTGCTTCTTCAGAGACAGAGAAGGTCCAGGAGGAGAAGTGGGGAAGAGGGTTTGCCCTGGCATAGAGTAGGCTGTCTGCCTTTGTTCACTCCGGAGTCAGGTCAGAAGGTGTCCATAAACATAAAATGTGTGCCTTTAGTGAAAAGTTCTTTGTCTTTCATACCTTGAGAATGTTAGTGTTGTGGGATGAACTGTGTCCCCCCAAATCCATATGTTGAAGCCCTAACACCCAGTACGTCAGAATGTGACTGTATTTAGAGATAGGGCCTTTACAGTGGTGATTAATTTAAAATGAGGGCATTAGGGTGTCTCTAATCCAATGTGACTGAGGAGAGTTGGACACAGCGATCCATCAGGGATGCATGTGCACAGAGGGAAGACCATGTGAAGAGGCAGCAAGAAAGAGGACATTTGCAAGACAGGGACAGAGGCCTCAGGAGAAACCACCCTTGCAGACACCTCGATCTTGGACTTCCAACCTTCAGAAAAGTGAGAAAAGAAATTTCTGTTTTTTGAGCCCCACAGTGCATGGTATTTTGTTATGGCAGCCTGAGGAGACTAACACACTTAATATAACAAAAGTGCTGCACGAGCATGAGGAACCCATTCAAAGAAAATCCTACTTGGGTGGACAGGAAGCACAAGTCAGAGAGCACCCCCAGAATCTAAGAGAGTAAAAGAACTTACTGGTTAATAATAATTCATCCATTTGAAACAAGGTTTCAAAACCCCTTCTGTGGGAGGCAGAGTAATACCCATCCAAAGATGTCCATGTCCTAATCCCTGACACCTGTACATGTTACCTTACATAGCAAAAGAGACTTTGCAGATGTGATTAAGTTAAGGACCTTGAGATGGAGAGATTATCCTGGATTATCCAGGAGGAAGGCCCAATGTAGTCACAAGGTCCTTAAAAGCAGAAGACCCTTCCCAGTTGGTCAGTGAGAGATGTGATGACAGAAGAAGGGTCAAAGCAATGGCAGGCTCTTGGCTTTGAGGATGGAAAAAGGAGCCAGGAGACAGGAACTGGGGGCAGCCTCTAGAAGCTGGAAAAGACAAGGGAATGGATGATCTCCTAGAGCCTCTAGAAGGAATGCAGTCTTGCTGACACCTTGATTTTAGCTCTTCAAAACCCATTGCAGGGCTTCCCTTGTGGTGCAGTGGTTAAGAGTCTGCCTGCCAATGCAGGGGACATGGGTTCGAGCCCTGGTACAGGAAGATCCCACATACCATGGAGCAACTAAACCCCTGTGCCACAACTACTGAGCCTGCACTCTAGAGCCTGTGTGCCACAACTACTGAGCCCAAGTGCCACGACTACTGAAGCCTGCACTCCTAGAGCCCGTGCTCTGCAACAAGAGAAGCAACTGCAATGAGAAGCCCGCATACCACAATGAAGAGCAGCCCCTGCTCGCCACGACTAGAGAAAGCCCACGCAGCAACGAAGACCCAATGCAGCCCCCCCAATAAAAACAAAACCAAAAAAAACCCATTTCAGACTTCTGACTTCCAGAACTGTAAGACAATAAATTTGTGTTTTAAGCCACTAGGTTTTTAGTCCTTTGCTACAGGAACAACAGGAAACTCACTCATGCACCTCCCAATGAGTCCCCAAGACCTGGATTATTTACAGGGATGGGAAGAGGTTGTGGGGTGGGGGCAGGGCTCATTTTTTCACCGTGCAGTCTGTCCCACTGTTGGACGGTTCTTTCTTCCAGAACTTTCTTGTTCCCCATCCTCCTCCACCTGGCATCTGGCAAAATAAACTCAATTTCTCTTTTCTCAGTGTGGTGCAGTTGGAAGGTTGTTGTTGAACTTTAGTTAGAAGTGATGTATCTAGTGTTAGACTGTATGTGCTTAGTTCATTTTCAGCAGCTATTGACTGGGTAAGTGGACAAGTGACTATTCCAGTTTTCTCTTCTGCAAAGTGAGGTGATAACCATTTGAACCTCACAGCATTGTTCAGAGGATTCAATGAGTTAATATATACAAATATTGTTTGTAAACTTTTTTTATGCTTTTTTTAATACACAGTTGGATTCAGTTTACTAATATTTTACTTAAGATATTTCTCTGTGTGTGTGTGTGTGTGTGTGTGTGTGTGTGTGTACTATCAGTTCAAGATCGTGTTAAAACAAGTTCACATGTTGAAATTTTTTACCCACTTAAGGTTTGCTCAGATTCAGGGTACCAGTCTACATGAGGGCAATCAATAGCTATAACCTTTCAGAGATAGCTTATCATTTTTTCTTTTATTTTTCGTTTACTTCTTTGCTCAAGACAACTTCCATCTTACCCTTTGGGTATCAGCTTAACGTGGAAAAGTTATCCTATGAGATGATATCTGTTGGGCAAGCCCTGGATCTTGACTCCTGGCCTCTTCACCCAAGAAGCCATGAACCAAAGCTCAAGTTCAGATATGGACCAAAATGCCAAGGCAAATGTGGCCTTGGGATGCTGAGTTTCCACTAACCTCTTTGGATTCAGGCTGCCTCAAGAATATGGCCTGTCCCCACTATATTCTATTTTTTTTAATTTAATTTAATTTTTTTTTTTATACAGCAGGTTCTTATTAGTCATTCATTGTATACACATCAGTGTATACATGTCAACCCCAATCTCCCAATTCATCACACATGTGTTAATATAAGATATTTGTTTTACTCTTTCTGACTTACTTCACTCTGTATGACGGTCTCTAAATTCATCCACGTCTCTACAAATGACCCAATTTCATTCCTTTTTACGGCCGAGTAATATTCCATTGTATTTATCTACCACATCTTCTTTATCCATTCGTCTGTCGATGGGCATTTAGGTAGCTTCCATGACCTGACTATTGTAAACAGCTCATCAATGAATATTGGAGTGTGTGTGTCTTTTTGAATTATTGTTTTCTCTGAGTATATGCCCAGTAGTGGGATTGCTGGGTCATATGGTATTTCTATTTTTAATTTTCTAAGGAACCTCCATACTGTTCTCCATAGTGGCTGTATCAATTTACATTCCCACCAACAGTGCAAGAGA
>NC_041224.1:73125109-73126017 GCF_002837175.3 Physeter macrocephalus
CTTGGCAATCTGTATGTCTTCTTTGGAGAAATGTCTATTTAGGTCTTCTGCCCATTTTTGGATTGGGTTGTTTGTTTTTTTAATATTGAGCTGCATGAGCTGTTTGTATATTTTGGACATTAATCCTTTGTCCGTTGATTCGTTTGCAAAGATTTTGTACCATTCTGAGTGTTGTCTTTTCGTCTTGTTTGCAGTTTCCTTTGCTTTGCAAAAGCTTTTAAATTTCATTAGGTCCCATTTGTTTATTTTTTGTTTTATTTCCATTACTCTAGGAGGTGGATCAAAAAAGATCTTGCTGTGATTTATGTCAAAGAGTGTTCTTCCTATGTTTTCCTCTAAGAGTTTTATAGTGCCCAGTCTTACATTTAGGTCTCTGTCATCTGCAAACAGTGACAGTTTTACTTCCTCTTTTCCAATTTGTATTCCTTTTATTTCTTTTTCTTCTCTGATTGCCGTGTCTAGGACTTCTAAAACTATGTTGAATAATAGTGGTGAGAGTGGACATCCTTGTCTTGTTCCTGATCTTACAGGAAATGCTTTCAGTTTTTCACCATTGAGAATGATGTTTGCTCTGCGTTTGTCGTATATGGCCTTTATTATGTTGAGGTAGGTTCTCTCTATGCCCACTTTCTGGAGAGCTTTTATCATAAATCGGTGTTGAATTTTGTCAAAAGATTTTTCTGCATCTATTGAGATGATCACATGGTTTTTCTTCTTCAGTTTGTTAATATGGTGTATCACATTGATTGATTTGCGTATATTTAAAAACCCTTGAGGGCTTCCCTGGTGGTGCAGCGGTTGCGTGTCCGCCTGCCGATGCAGGGGAGCCGGGTTCGCGCCCCGGTCTGGGAGGATCCCACATGCCGCGGAGCGGCTGGGCCCGTGAGCCATGGCCGCTGAGCCTGCGC
>NC_041224.1:73126171-73152224 GCF_002837175.3 Physeter macrocephalus
GTGTAATTTTCTTTTTCTGTAGTATCTTTGTCTGGTTTTGTTATCAGGGTGATGGTGGCCTCATAGAATGAGTTTGGGAGTTTTCCTTCCTCTGCAATTATTTGGAAGAGTTTGAGAAGGATGGGTGTTAGTTCTTCTCTAAATGTTTGATAGAATTCGCCTGTGAAGCCATCTGGTCCTGGACTTTTGTTTGTTGGAAGATTTTTAATCACAGTTTCAATTTCATTACTTGTGATTGGTCTGTTCGTATTCTCTATTTCTTCCTGGTTCTTTCTTGGAAGGTCATACCTTTCTAAGAATTTGTCCATTTCTTCCAGGTTGTCATTTTTTTGTAGTATCTTTGTTTGGTTTTGTTATCAGGGTGATGGTGGCCTCATAGAATGAGTTTGGGAGTTTTCCTTCCTCTGCAATTATTTGGAAGAGTTTGAGAAGGATGGGTGTTAGTTCTTCTCTAAATGTTTGATAGAATTCGCCTGTGAAGCCATCTGGTCCTGGACTTTTGTTTGTTGGAAGATTTTTAATCAGATCTGGTACACAAAATGTGATCTATCCTGGAAAATGTTCTGTGCACACTTGAGAAGAAAGTGTAATTGGCAGTTTTTGGGTGGAATGTCCTATAAATATCAATTAAATCTATTTGGTCTATTGTGTTATTTAAACCTTGTGTTTCCTTAGTATTTTTCTCTCTGGATGATCTGTCCATTGGTGTAAGTGAGGTGTTAAAGTCCCCCACTATTATTGTGTTACTGTCAGTTTCCTCTTTTAGTGTATTGTGTTACTGTCAGTTTCCTCTTTTAGAGCTGTTAGCAGTTGCCTTATGTATTGAGGTGCTCCTATGTTGGGTGCATATATATTTTTAACTTTTATATCTTCTTCTTGGATTGATCCCTTGATCATTATGTAGTGTCCTTCCTTATCTCTTGTAACTTTCTTTATTTTAAAGTCTATTTTATCTGATATGAGTAGTGCTTCTCCAGCTTTGGTTTGATTTCAATTTGCATGGAATATCTTTTTCCATCCCCTCACATTCAGACTGAATGTGTCCCTAGGTCTGAAGTGGGTCTCTTCTAGGCAGCATATATATGGGTCTTGTTTTTTTATCCATTCAGCCAGCCTTTGTCGTCTGGTTGGGGTATTTAATTCATTTACATTTAAGGTAATTATCGATATGTATATTCCTATTACTATTTTCTTAATTGTTTTGAGTTTGTTTTTGTAGATCTTTTTCTTCTCTTATGTTTTCTGCCTAGAGAAGTTCCTTTAGCATTTGTTGTAGAGCTTGTGTTTTTTATGTTTTTTTCCCTGTATTTATTTCTAATCTCATAACTTTGTGGTCAGAAAAGCTGCTTGATATGATTTCAATTTTCTTAAATTTACTGAGGCTTGATCTGGTACACAAAATGTGATCTATCCTGGAAAATGTTCTGTGCACACTTGAGAAGAAAGTGTAATTGGCAGTTTTTGGGTGGAATGTCCTATAAATATCAATTAAATCTATTTGGTCTATTGTGTTATTTAAACCTTGTGTTTCCTTAGTATTTTTCTCTCTGGATGATCTGTCCATTGGTGTAAGTGAGGTGTTAAAGTCCCCCACTATTATTGTGTTACTGTCAGTTTCCTCTTTTAGAGCTGTTAGCAGTTGCCTTATGTATTGAGGTGCTCCTATGTTGGGTGCATATATATTTATATCATGCCACTCCCTTCTGGTTTGTAGAGTTTCTGCTGAGAAATCAGCTGTTAACTTTCTGGGAGTTCCCTTGTATGTTATTTGTCATTTTTCCCTTGCTGCTTTCAATAATTTTTTTTGTTTTTAAATTTAGCCAATTTAATTACTATGTGTCTCAGCGTGTTTCTCCTTGGGTTTATCCTGTATGGGACACTCTGTACTTGCTGGACTTGGTTGGTATTTCCTTTCCCATGTTAGGGAAATTTTCGACTACAATCTCTTCAAATATTTTCTCAAGTCCTTTCTCTCTTCTCCTTCTGGGACCCCTATAATGTGAATGTTGTTGTGTTTAATGTTGTCCCAGAGGTCTCTTAGGCTCTGTTCATTTCTTTTCATTCTTTTTTCTTTATTCTCTTCTGCAGCCGTGAATTCCACCATTTTGTTTTCCAGATCACTTATCCATTCTTCTGCCTCAGTTAATCTGCTATTGATTCCTTCCAGTGTATTTTTCATTTCAGTTATTGCGTGTTCATCTCTGTTCGTTTGTTCTTTAATTCTTCTAGATCTTTTTAAAACATTTCTTGCATCATCTCGATCTTTGCCTCCATTCTTTTTCGAGGTCCTGGATCATCTTCACTATCATTTTTCTGAATTCTTTTCCTGGAAAGTTGCCTATCTCCACTTCATTTTCTTGTTTTTCTGGGGTTTTATCTTGTTCCTTCATCTGATACATAGCCCTCTGCCTTTTCATCTTGTCTGTCTTTCTGTAAATGTGGTTTTTGTTCCACAGCTGCAGCATTGTAGTTCTTCTTGCTTCTGCTGTCTGGCCTCTGTGGATGCAGCTATAGAAGAGGCTTGTGCAAGTTTCCTGATGAGAGGGACTGGTTGTGGGTAGAGCTGGCTGTTGTTTTGGTGGATAGAACTCAGTAAAACTTTCATCCACTTGTCCACTGAGGGGTGTGGCTGGCTTCCCTCCCTGTTGGTTGTTTGGTCTGAGGCAACACTGGAGCCTACCTGGGCTCTTTAGTAGGGCTAATGGCAGACTCTGGGATGGCTCATGCCAAGGAGTACTTCCCAGAACTTCTGCTGCCAGTGTCCTTGACCTCACAGTGACGCACAGCCACCCCCCCGCCTCTGCAGGTAACCCTCCAACACTAGCAGGTAGGTCTGGTTTTTTCTCCTATGGGGTCACTGCTCCTTCCCCTGGGTCCCGATGCGCACACCACTTTGTTGGTGCCCTCCAAGAATGGTGTCTCTGTTTCCCCCAGTCCTGTCAAAGTCCTGCAATCAAATCCCACTAGATTTCAAAGTCTGATTCTCTAGGAATTCCTATTCCTGTTGCCAGACCCCCAGATTGGGAAGCCTGCCATGGGGCTTAGAACCTTCACTCCAGTGGGTGGACTTCTGTGGTAAGTGTTCTCCAGTTTGTGAGTCACCCACCCAGCAGTTATTAGACTTGATTTTATTGTGACAGTGCCCCTCCTACCATCTCATTGTGGCTTCTCCTTTGTCTTTGAATGTGGGGTATCTTTTTTGATGAGTTCCGTTTTCTTCCTGTCAATGATTGTTCAGAAGTTAGTTGTGATTCTGGTGTTCTTGCAAGAGGGAGTGAGAGCATGTCCTTCTACCCCACCATCTTGAACCAATCTCCTGGTTTGTAAACTTTCAAGTGTTGAAAACTTCTGTTGCTATATCTATTAACAGATTATTTTTTTCACACAGGTTTTAAAATACTTGAAGGTAACTAAGATGTATCCACTTAACATCCTCTTTTGTTTACATACCTCTTCAACTGTCTCTTATTCACACAATTTCTAGTCCATTTGCCAACAAAACTCTTCTATTTAAGTATTAGCCAATATCTTCATGGAAAATTTTATACCAGTTAAGGAGCAAGGATAATGTAGAGCTACATGCTCATTTCTCTTCAAAATTTCTGGCAAAGGAGTTACCAAAGACAACTGCACTCACCTATCATCCTGAAGGCAGGGGTTATCTTAGTAGTGCTGGGGCCCCAGAGCTGAAGGAGGGCTCTGGCCCCAGCTAGCGTGTGGATGCCTTTTGGCTTGCGAACCTTGAGGGGCTTTGTCCCAGCTGGAATCCTGTGCCTGGTCCTGGTGCTCCTCACTGTACGATCTTCAGTCCCCATTCTTCAGCCTTCTCTTTCCTTTGCTAAAGGTCTAAAACATCACAGTGGCAAAGGGAGGGCATATGAATAGTCACTGCAGGAGGTTTCTTTTTATGATACTTGCCCCCCCAAATATATTAAGTATGACCTCTATTTCCACATCTTCCCATGTCAAGCCCCTCCTTCACTAACACCCTTGCATTTCCTCCAGGGCATGAGGTGGAGGAATTTAGGGAACCGTCATGGCATCCATACATGGAGATGAGGGTGTTAGTGACAGTGATTACTAATCTCTTGAAGATTGATTAATGTTGTCAGGAGCTAAATAAATGTTTGGTATTGAGGAGGCTTTTCAAGAAAGCAGGGGAGAAGACCAGACAGCTTAGTAACTCTGAAGTTTGAGGAAGGGCTGCATGAGGGACAGTTCTTTTCCTCCAAGAACTCAGACAGGTTTCTTCAGACTTCGGGCTTGTTTAGACAATGGATATCTTAATGGTAGCTGAGTTAGGACTGCAAAAGTCACCAAACACCCAGTGTTGATTAGTTCCGAAAGTTTTCCAAGACTTTCAGCCACCAGTCTTGACAAATGTCCTGTATCATTGCCCTCTGTAGCAAAGTTAATGATTGTGAATATGGATAAAAGGAAAAAATGGAATAAAGAATAAATTAAGTAGATCCTCTTTGTTGAGAAACAGAAACTAACACAGTATTGTGAAACAATTATACTCCAATAAGATCTATTAAAAAATAAATTAAGTAGAGGACATTCTCATCAAATATATTTCTTTTGTCATAAAACTATCCTTTAGTCAGATCTATTAGGCCAGGAGGAAAGATTTTGCTTTTTTTTTTTTCAAAAGCAGGTCCAAAAGTCAAAAGATGATATTTAAATGTCTCTCTGAGAATCAGGTAAGACCACAGGTGGATATGCAGTGTCACAGCATGAAGCCAGGGACTATGTCTTCTGCATTTTAATGGCTTTATATTGGGTCATACAATGAGCCCTCTATATGCAAAGGGCTATGTTTCAATTCTCTTTTTAAAGATCAGAGAAATAGTAAAGAACATGCAAAAGGCACTGTATTAAATAAATTAGAAAGGAGTGTTAAGTGTTGACTCCTTCCTTCAAGGAATTTAAACACACACCACTGACAAGACGAACAAGCAGAAAGGTGCAGAGAATGGCAATGCAGGAAAGGTCTCGTGGCATTCATCACAGAGTGACTGTCACAGGCAGTGAGGGACTGGTGCCGACTAAATACAAAAGCTGTCTGCTTGGCTGAGCTCAGCTCTGCTGCATAAGACAAATGGGCCTCTGGGTCTGTGGAGATCTCTCCACCAAGAGCAGCAGGAACTTTGTGGACTCCACCATGTTGTTCAGGATTAGAGTTAGCTCTTGTGGCATTGCTAGCTGTTTTCCACAATCTGGTTTGAATTGCTTTGTTTTATTGCATATTCTGATGGCACATTCTCATGACTTTGGTTCATCACCCAGGAATACAGGGTTTGGGGTCACAATATCCTCAGGATCTAAAACAATGTCACTTTACTGTAAAAACAAGTCCTTCATGTGTTTTCCTTAAATTGACCATTTCTGGACTTGCCTCCTTGCCAAAATCTCTCAAAATATGACCAAAGGACACAAAATTTTAAATTAAAGTGCCATCATTTACTAATAATCTACATGCAGGAGGGAAAGTGCAAGAACAAGAGAAGCCCGGGGGGGTGTCCATGGTCAGGCCAATCCTCTCCCTCACCTACCCGGGCCCCTACTGCACCTGTATGTAGAACCCACGCAGGAGGTGCCTGGCAATCAAAGCATGATGTCCAGGGGCTTTGCCCAAGAACCTCCTTTCTCCATGGCTGAGAGGGGTACTGCATTTCCAGAGAATTTCTTTTTCTTTACTTGTGCTCAGGGATCCTTTGTGACACAGGGAAGATTTGGAGAGAGGTGGCTTGTGCCGAGGTGGTTATGAATCTCTGACAAAGGAAGGGTGAGTCGATTCAGATTTCTGGGGAGTTTTCTCATTTGTGCTCATCAAAATGTGGTCCTTGCTGACATAAAGTCCATGGACACTGGGTGCTGACATTTTGTCTAGGTTTACCACGGCAGCCAAGCTGTTGACAGCCTGGAATCTTTGATGAGGCAAAGCCCTGTGAGCCCAAACTGGGCCTTGGGACTCAGCCCCTCCATCAGAGAGCATCCAGGAAAAGCCAGGAAGCATCTAATGCCAAGTTGTGTAGGTGGAGAAGTCACTTGGAGTGCCTACCCACTGGGCTGCATGCAGTTTGAAGAACATTCTGGAAGACAGTGTGGGACTTGCAGAGATTACAGAAACAGATGAGAGCAATATGCCTGGTTGCAGAAGACAGACTATTCCTAGATACACTTGGCTGATTGGTTACTATTGTTTCTGCTATTTTTAATGAGAAAAATAAAAATCAACATCAAAACCTCACTGTAAAATATTAAGGACTACAACAGTTTTTAAACTATACAAAATGATATAGAATTCTCATTCTGCAGGATAGATCCACCATTCTCAGTCATTCCATTGACTGTCCCATGGATCGTGTGGGCTGGGTGGGCTCCGTTGACTTTTACAATTGACCTTTCTGTTGCTCTGAAGGCTCCCCTGAAGCCTTGCCACTGGTCAGACAAGGTGAAGGGCAATTCATAACAAATGCTGTCTAAAGAGGGATATTTTTAAACCATAAGATAATTCTTAACAGCTTCAAAAATAAAGCTTGTCAAGGGAAAGAACGTTTCCGCCCAATATCCAGACTTGGTTCAATAAATATTTGTTCTGCCTTTCCCGTGTGTCACATGGAGAGGGAGGAGCCAGGAATGTCAGTGAGAGTCAGTCATTGTCCTGGAGGACCTAATATTGGTTTCCTCCAATGAATGGTACCCAAATGGAAAAATTCACAAGCATGAAAAATTGTGCATAATATTTCTTATGCTATCAAATGACAATGTTTCAGAGGAGGTGTTTACCATGAAAAGTGCATTCACCAATACAGATCCCCACAATGTTACACACGTACCTAGAATTGTGGCATTTTTTTTAGGAGAATTTCCTAAGCTTAATAGATAATAACTAATTAGTGTACACAAGAGCAGCTTTGGACCTTAACAGTGGCTGCTGGGAAGCCACTGCTGGACCATTCATGCCTCTCATAAATGGAGCAAATGTAACTGCCACATCTGCAGCTGTGGATGTGTCTAAACAATTCCAAGGTGAGACCTGGGTGTAACAGCGATCTTCCTCTCCTTTGCAGTGAAAGCCCTGATGTCCTAAAATTCCATAAACACTCCCCTGTAGTTGGGTGTCTCACCATATGGCTACACATTAATGTAACAAAGCTTGGTTTTCTTCATTGTTTATCCTTTCCACATTCTGGACCCTGTCTGTTGGAAACTTAGTAAGAAAATGTAATTTCTTCTTACATGTGAGGAAATAGAAAGAGATGTGAATAGCAATGGTTTACTGGTTTCAAATGACAAAACAGAGGTATAGTCTAAGATTGATAATTGATCAAACAGATATAGAGCCTCCTGTTGTCTGATTTCAAAGAGCCGTCTCTCAATAAGTCTGCATTCCAGGTCTACCTCACCCCCTCTTGTGAACCACTCTCTGGAAGACTCCTTATGCTTCATGAACAGATTATCACTGTTGATAACAAAAGGACAGCAAACTCCAGAGCACCTGACAAAAGCCCGGCTCCGCCAGAAGGGACAGTGGAGACGCTGCTGTTACCTGCGCTTGGGTGGAGAAGTCTCCACTAGAAATACTTGCTGGAAGGTTGTTCTGTAAATGGGGTTTTCCTGGACACTTATCTGCATTTGGAAGGAGAAATCCTTAGGCCCCTGACACAGACATGGCTCAGAAAGGCCACAGATGAAGAAGAGCATAAACAGAAAGATGAGTGAGATGAGTAAAGCCATTTTACTCTTCCAGACAATAATTCTTTCAGGAAAGTCAAACTGTGAATCTCTCAAGCTGCAAGGATGAGAATTCTTTCCTTGCAAGCCCCTAGCTCTGGGCTTCCTGAGTTGCTAGCAACAAAGTCTCAATTTCTATCTCTATTTAAAACATTTTTAAACTACACAAGTGAACCTATCTATGAAACAGAAACAGACTCACAGACATAGAGAACAGACTTGTGGTTGCCGTGCTGGGGGAGGGGGGAAAAGGATGGATTGGGAGTGTGGGGTTAGCAGATGAAAACTATTATATTTGGAATGGATAGACAACAATGTCCTACTGTATAGCACAGGGAACTATATTCAATATCTTGTGATAAACCATAATGGGATAGAATATGAAAAAAGAATATATATGTATGTATAACTGAATCACTTTGCTGTATAGCAGAAATTAACGCAACATTGTAAATCAACTATACTTCAATAAAAAAAATTTTAATCCTTCAGGAAATGTAGTATTTCCTACAAAAATTGCTTTACAAATTTCTCATAAATGGAATATTTCAAGCAACCTGGGAATCCATAGGGGAGCCCAAACTCTTAGTATTGAGCATATTTCTGTCTGAAATATCTTGAGATGGTAATTCTCTGTAGTTTAAGTTGACTAGGTCTAATCTTGGCTAGCCCGTAAAGTGTTGTTTATTTTTCTTCATGAAGAATTTGATCATTAGATATACAGCTTGCAATTTTTTAGATCACTCTTCTTCTGTAATTGGCAGATTCCACAATACAATACAGTAGAATCTGTGTTTAAGAAGGAAAAGGAAGTGTGTGGTATTTTTTTCTGTCATTATATAGGATGGTTAACAACAATTGAATTGCTTCCCTCTCAATATTCTTCATCTATTTTCACAAAGACTCTTTATACGTCACAGGAATCCTCCTTGTTTAAAGGCTCCACAAGAAAATGATTGTTGTCCCTAAAGCCTACAATTACAAGTTTCTGCCTAGAAGGTATAGTTTATTATCAATATATCAATATTTCTCCTCTTTCCTGTAGAGTACAGAGCAATCGCTTCAGAATAAATGAGAAAATAAGCACAAGCAATGATACGGAGGACCAGGAAGCAGCAGAACTCAGGGCTGCAGACAGAGCCAATAGATTTTTCCATCCCTGATATGCTATGAGTATAGGGCTTATACTATGTTTGTGATGAAGTAATCAAAGCATAACTGGATTGTAGCCATACCAATATTCTTTGCTGGTATTGATCTGAATAAAACAGAGCCTGGGGAAGGCATATCTGAAACATGGAAACCCTGAGAAAGATGCTAGAAGCTCAGTAACATGGGGTTTGAAGGTAGATTCAGTCCTTCCCAGAAACCTGGCATTGAAAATAAGCCCTCTGAGAAGATGAGGGCGGCAGACCCCTCTGCTTTCAAAAACAACAGATGTAAATTCCTAAAACTGGGAGCTGCTAGGAGAGTTGCCTCCTCTGGCTGGTTGCCTCCTCTGGCTGGTTGCCCAGGCAAAGAGAAGTTCATGCCCAGGGAGATGCGACAGATGAATCCTAGGCTGGTATCAGCATGGATCAGTGATTAGAGGTAGTATTTTCAACATGCGCCTGGGAAGTGCCAGGAAACAACTTGCATTTCTAACAATCAAGATCAATAGTGCTGGCCTTGCCTGGGTTATGGCGGTAATGAGGGACCAGTGATGGAAGTAGAGCAGCTGTGAAAGCCTTAATCCCTTGGCCATCCAGCACTCAGCTGTTTCTGGAGCAGCCTGGGCCATGCCCTGTAATGACATCATCTTTATATACAGACCAACCTTAAGTAAGTTGTGGTCTAATAGTTTCTTAAAAGATGGCTGTACAGCACAGGGAACTATATTCAATATTTTGTAATAACCTATAAGGGAAAAGAATCTGAAAAAAATAGATATATATGTACATATAACTGAATCACTTTATTGTACACCTGAAACTAACACAATATTATAAATCAACTATACTTCAAGTAAAAAAAAAAATAACTAAATAAATAAATATTTGAAAGATGGCTGTTTGTAACCAACAGCAGAGGGTTTTGATGGTGGTTACATCGGTGGGATTTCTCCCTCTTTTTGTTGATTGGCCTTATAATTTGTGTGCCATGGATCAGACCACTACCACCCCACACCCCTAGCTGCATTGCCTCTTGGCCATTTCTCCATGGACATCTTGGCCCTCACACAAGCAAAGCGCTTAGTGTTCTGCATTAATTCTGAGGAACGAAAGGTGGGTGTATGTAACATCCTTTGTGAGAAAATGATACTTTCCTTAATGAACTAATACTAGTAACATGAATATTATGTATTACTATGTATTATACACAGTGTTAAGTACTTTATATGTATTAAATTCATTTAATTTCTTATAAGTCTATGAATTAGGTAATATTATTTCCCCTAAATGAAAGAACAGAGCAGTTAAATCATTTGTCCAAAGACATTAAGCTAGCAGGTGGCTGAACTGGCATTTCACCATGTCACGCTCCAGAGGTCAAGCTGTTAAACACAAGGTCACACTGGCCAGAACATACACGCACAGCCCTCTTGGTGGGTGAGATCTGTGGTCCCAGGCTCTGTCTACCTGAGCTGCTTCTGAAAGTATCTTCTTTGTTACCACTTTATAGGCATTTTAGATTTAACAACCAAAAATTGGGATGCTAAAATGTTAAAAATTTGAAAGACATTTATAAAGGCTACAAATTGGTAATAAAAAATAGTGGTACAGTACAGGGAATCACTGCAGTCTTATTAAAAACTTGGAGCTCATCTTCTGAGATACAGGTCCAGTTCAGCTGCACCTGAGAGCTCAAAGGAGAACCTAGGAAGGTGGTGTTTCTAAGCTTCAGGCTTCCTCTCTGTGGGCAGCACTGTCTTTAACACCTCTTGACTAGGAGAGTTTATCTAGATGCCCTGACTCCACAGAATCCAGACCAAGAAGGTCATGTTCTTCTTCACATCTACATCCCACCTGAAATATAAAAGCCTTTCCTCTAGTGGTTCTCACTGACTAAGGGTTTACTATGTGTCGGGCACTGAACATTTTGTAAATATTATTTCACTGATATTTGCAACAACCTTGAGAAATTGGTAACATCATCTCATTTTACTGATGAAGCAACCAAGACCCATTGTAGCTAATCAACTTGTTTTTGTTCTAAGAGAGGGAAAGTGAGAGAACAAGAGTAAGAGGAAGATCATAGGATAATTTAAGGTGCAAAAAATCACCTAGAAAGTAAATTAGATGCTTGGAAATAAGATCCTGGTGTAGGATGAAACTAACTTGTTATCGTTTGTGGACATTTGGTCTACTCCAAATCTCAGACTCAATTATCCATGTTAAATATATATTATAATACATGTATTATTTTCTATATTGAATGAATTGTTGGCTTCCATTGCTGATCAAGTTGGAGTAAAGCAACTGGATTTAACTTCCTGTCAAAAACAACTAAACCAGCCAAAATATATAAAACAATGGTTTTCAGATATTGGACATCAAGCATCATAGTACAGTGATCCCTGAAAGAGGAGAAACACACAAGCTAATCATGATCACCCAGCTTACTGCCTGGAGAAATTTCTAGGCTTCAGCACAAGATGGGGAATGCAGGCCGTGTTCAATGGTCTCTTTGAGTTGAAAAGATATTCCTTGCTTTGTAGTCTATTTGTCTGATATAAGTATTGCTACTCCAGCCTTCTTTTGGTTTCCATTTGCATCTTTTTTCATCCCTTTATTTTCAGCCTGTGTGTGTTTTTACATTTGAAGTGAGTCTCTTGTAGGCAGTATTAAGTATGGGTCTTGTTTTTTAATCCATTCAGCTACTCAATGTATTTTGATTGGAGTATTTAGTCCATTTACAGTTAAAGAAATTATTGATAGGTATGTACATATTGCCATTTTGTTAATTGTTTTCTAGCTGTTTATCCAGTTCCTCTCTGTTTCTTTCTCTCTTGCTCTCTTCCTTTGTGATTTGATGACTTACTTTAGTGAAATGCTTATATTTCTTTTTCTTTGTCTTTTTGTATTTATACAGGCTTTTGTTTTATGTTTACCATGAGGCTTACCTATATTAACTTATAAAGTCTATCTTAAGTTGATAACAGCTTAAATTTGATCCTACTGTAAAGCTCAACATCATTACTCTCCCCTCACCATGTTTTGTGTTTTTGATGTCCTATGTCTTATGTATTCCTTACATAATTATTGTAATTATAGCTATTTTTTACTACCTTTGTCCTTTAATCTTCATACTAGATTTATAATAATTAATCTAATACTTTTACTATATATTTACTTTTCCAGTGAGATTTGTTCTTTCATGTATTTTCTTGTTACTAATTAGTGCCCCTTTTTTTCAGCTTAAAGAAGTCCCTTTAACATTTCTCATAATGCTGTTTTAGTGGTGATGAACTCCTTTAGGTTTTGCTTGTCTGGAAAACCTTTTATCTTTCCTTCAACTCTGAATGATAGTTTTGCTTGGTAGAGTATTATTAGTTGGAAGTTATTTTCTTTCAGTGATTTGTATACACTGTGCCACTCCCTTAAAACCTTCAAAGTTTCTGCTGAAAGATCTGCTGATTATCTTATGAGGGTTCCCTTGTATGTAATCAGCTGCTTTTCTCTTGCTGCCTTTAAGATTCTCTCTTCAGCTTTAGTCTTTGCCATTTTAATTATAATGTGTCTTGGAGTGGACCTCTTTGGGTTCATTTTGTTTGGGACTCTCTTTGATTCTTGGAATTAGATATCTGTTTCCTTCTCCAGGTTAGGGATGTTTTCAAATATTATTTCTTCAATTAAGTTCTCTGCCCCTTTCTCTCTCTCTTCTCCTTCTGGGATCCTTATACTGTGAATGCTAATATGCTTGATGGTGTCCAAGGGGTCTCTTAAACTATCTTCATTTTTTAAAATTCTTTTATCTTTTTTTCTGTTCAACTTGGATGATTTCCACTACTCTGTCTTCCTGTTCACTGAGCCACCTCTCTGTATCATCTAATCTACTGTTGATTCCTTCTGGGGTGCGTGTGTGTGTGTGTGTGTGTGTGTGTGTTTTAATTTCAGTTATTGTATTCTTCAGTTCTGGTTCTCCTTTATATATTTTAACTCTTCGTTAAACATCTCTCTGTGTTCATCATTCTTCTCCTGAGTTCATTGAGTATCTTTATGATCATTACCTTGAACTCTTTACTGGGTAAATTATTTCCACTTCACTCAGCTCTTCTGGAGTTTTGTCTTGCTCCTTGGTTTGGAACATATTCCTGCATCTCCTTATTTTGCCTAATTCTCTGTGTTTATTTCTATGTATTAGGTAGGTTGGTTACATTTCCCAATCTTAAAGAAGTGGCCTTACGTAGGAGATGTCCTAAGGTGTCCAGGAGCAGAACTGTATGCTCTGGTCACCAGAGCTATATGCTCTAAGGGTGCCCCCTATGTGGGCTCTGTGGGCCCTTCTCTTGTGGTAGGGCTAATTAGTATGGGTGCACTGGTAGGTGGGGCTGGCCCCCAGCCCACTTGGCTGCCAGTGTGGTGTGCCACTGTGGCTGCTTCACATGGCATTTCTGGCCCATTGGTGAGTGGGACTGGGTCTGTTCATGGCCTACTGGGTGGCCCAGGAGTCCCAGGGCCAGTGCTGGCTTGCTGGTGCTGGCCTGGACATAAGAAAGATTAACAGGAGAAGAGCATAGAGATTTTATTCTATGTTTACACACACATAGGAGCCTTCACAAGAGAATGAAGACCCAAAGAAGTGACCAGAGAAGGAAGATTTTATCCTTTTAGATGAAGATTTAATAACTTTGTCAAAAATAGATAAGACAAGGGATTTGTAGGTAGTACATGGTGAAAAGGTAAGTAGGAAGGTGGGGCTCTTCTGGTTTCCTGGATCTGGATGTCTGTTTCCTTCCCCAATTTAGGGAAGTTTTTGGCCATTATTTCTTCGAATAATTTTTCTGTTTCTCTCTCTCTTCTCCTTTTGTAAACCCTACAATGTAAGTGTTAGTCCAGTTGATATTGTCCTATAAGTCCCTTAAGTTATCTCCCCCCTGTCCTTTTTTCTGCTCCAGTTGGCTGAGCTCCACTGCCCTGTCTTTGAGTTCACTGATCCTTTCTTCTGCTTTACCTAGTTTGCTGGTGAACCCTTCTAGTGTATTTTTAAGTTCAGGGATTGTACATTTCAGCTCTGTGACTTCTATTTGGTTCTTTCTTATATTTCCTGTCTCTTTGTTGAAATTCTCACTGTTTCATCCATTCTTCTTCCCAGTTTGGTGAGCTTCTTTATAATCATTACTTTTATTGCTCTATCAGGTAAATTACTTATGTCCATTTCATTAGGTTTTTTTTTTTTTATTTCTGAGGTTTTATCTTGCTCTTTCCTTTGTGACATATCCCTGTGTTTCTTCATTTGTCATGAGTCTCTGTGTTGGTTTCTAGACAGTAGACAAAACAACCCACATCTTCCAGGCTTGAAGGAGTGGCATCCTGTAGGAGATGAATATTGTCATTCATCCCTGAATCATCTCTTGGTTCTCTCAAACCTCTGTGCTTGTCCAAATAGGCTATTATATTTTTAATACCTCCCAGTAGTTTAAAATGTGCCAAGACCCATCAGTGTCCCAAAGGGGAAGATCTCAGCAACTAGTCTCAGGCTGACTGGAATCCAGACCCTCAGGTAGCAGCTTTCAAATGTATGCAAATATATACATTGTTGAAGGGCAGCAAGCATTAGTCTTGTTGATCACCAGGGTCAAGTGATCTGGAGATGAGATGTCTCCTGGGTGGCAATCACAAAAATCAGGGCTCCATAAGCTCCTTTCTGGGAGATATTGGTGAGCTGCAGGGAGAGAAAGAGTACCAAGATAGTGTCCAGAGCCTATATTCTTAAGATCAGCTTCATTGACCCCTAGATGTTGGCCAAATCTGAAGCCTCCTCCTCAGTCTGAATCTCCAGGACAAGCAAAGTGACCTCCTTCACATAAAGACTGGGAGGGGAGGAGGTGTGTCTCTCAGTTCACTGTCTATGCAGTGCCCTGCATGTGGCAGCCTGCCTGCTAAAAATGCAAGAGGAGAGAACTCTTCTATACACGTTTTATGAGGCCAGCATAACCTGATACTAAAGTAAGACAAGGATGACACACAAAAAGAAATTTACTGGTTAATATCACTGATGAACATAGATGCAAGAATCCTCTACAAAATGGTAGCAAACTAAATTTGATCAATGTGATACACCACATTATTATTATTTTTTTCTTTTTCGGACTGCACTGCATGGCTTGTGAGAATATGTTCCCTGACCAGAGATCAATCCCAGGCCTGAGAAGTGAAATTGCTGAGTCCAAACCACTGAACCACTAAGGAATTCCCAAAAAATTGAAGAATAAAACCCATATGATTGGGAAGGACCTTCAAGATGGTGGAGGAGTGAGACATGGAGATCACCTTCCTCCCCACAAATACATCAGAATACATGTACATGTGGAACAACTCCTACAGAACACCTACTGAATGCTGGCAGAAGACCTCAGACTTCCCCAAAGGCAAGAAACTCCCCAGGTACCTGGGTAAGGCAAAAGAAAAAAGAAAAAACAGAGACAAAAGAACAGGGTAGGACCTGCACCTCTGGGAGGGAAATATGAAGGAGGAAAAGTTTCCACACACTAGGAAGACCCTTCACTGGTGGAGACAGTGGGTGGGTGGGGTTGGAAGCTTTGGAGCCATGGAGAAGAGCGCAGCAACAGGGGTGCAGAGGGAAAAGCAGAGAGATACCCGCACAGAGGATTGGTGCTGACCATCACTCATGAGCCTGAGAGACTGGTCTGCTCACCTGCTAGGGTGGGTGGGGGCTGGGAGCTGAGACTTGGGCTTTGGAGATCAGATCCCAGGGAGGGGATTGGGGTTGGCTGCGTGAACACAGCCTGAAGGGGGTTAGTGCACAACAGCTAGCCCAGAGGGAGTTCAGGGAAAAGTCTGGACCTGCCTAAGAGGCAAGAGACCACTGTTTCTGGGTGTGCAAGGAGAGGGCATTCCTTCCCTGTCTGCCCACAGAAGGCAGAGCACTGCCTAAACAAGCTCCAGAGAAGGGTGCGAGCCACTACTATCAGTTCAGATCCCAGAGACGGGCATGAAACTCTAACGCTGCTGCTGCAGCAACCAAGAACCCTGTGTGCAAGCACAGGTAACTATCCACCACCCCCTGGGAACCTGTGCAGCACTCCACTGCCAGGATCCTGTGATCCAGGGACAATTTCCCCAGGAGAACACACGGTGTGCCTCAGGCTGTTGCAACATTGTGCTGGCCTCTGCTGCCACAGGCTCGCTCTGCATTTCAATTACAACTATACCAGACCCCTCCCTCCCCCTGGCCTGAATAAGCAAGAGTGCCTTAATCAGCCTCTACTTTAACCCTGTCCTGCCTGAGTGGGAACAGATGACTGAGGGTGACCTACAGGCAGAGGTGGTCCAAAACCAAACCTGAACCCCAGGAGCTGTGTGAACAAAGACGAGAAAAGGGAATTTCTCTGTGCAGCCTCAGGAGGAGCGGATTAAATCCCCACAATCAACTTGACATACCCTGCATCTGTGGAATACCTGAATACACAACAAATCGTCCCAAAATCGAGGTGGTGGCCTTTGCAAGCAACTGTAGACTTGGGGTTTACTGTCTGTGACTGATTTGTTTCTGATTTTTATGTTTATCTTGGTATAGTTTTCAGTGCTTGTTATCATTCGTGGATTTGTTTATTGGTTTGGTTGCTCTCTTCTTTTTAAAAAAATTATTATTTTTTTATTTTTTATTTTAATAATTCTTAAATTCTGTGACTGATTTGTTTCTGATTTTTATGTTTATCTTACTTTAGTTATTAGGACATGTTATTATTGGTGGATTTGTTTATTTGTTTGGTTGCTCTCTTCTTATTTTATTATTACTAATTTTTAATTTTAATATATTTTTAAAATTTATTACTCTTATTTTTTATTTATATTTTTTCTTTCCTTTTCTCCTGAGCCCTGTGGCTGACAGTGTCTTAGTGCTCTGGCCAGGTGTCAGGCCTGTGCCTCTGAGATGGGAAAGCCAAGTTCATGACATTGGACCACCAGAGAGCTCCCAGCCCCATGTAATATCAATTACTGAAATCTCTCCCAGAGATCTCCATCTCAGTGTTAAGACCCAGATCCACCCAATGGCCAGCAAGCTCCAGTGTTGTATGCCCCATGCCAAACAACTAGCAAGACAGGAACACAACCCCATCCATTAGCAGGGAAGCTGCCTAAAATAATACTAAGTTCACAAACACCTCAAAACCCACAAACAGATATGGCTCTGCTCACGTGAAAGACAAGGTCCAGCCCCACCCAGCACAACACAGACACGAGTCCCCTCTCCACCAGGAAGCCTAAACAAGCCACTGAACCAACCTCACCCACTGGGGGAAGACACCAAAAACAACAGGAACTACAAACCTGCAGCCTGCCAAAAGGAGACCCCAAATACACTAAGTTAAACAAAATGAGAAGACAGAAAAATAAGCAGCATTTGAAGGAGCAAGGTAAAAACCCACCAGACCAAACAAATGAAAAGGAAATAGGCAGTCTACCTGAAAAAGAACTCAGAATAATGACAGTAAAGATGATCCAAATCTTGGAAATAGGATAGAGAAAACACAAGAAATGTTTAACAAGGACATAGAAGAACTAAAGAGCAAACAAACAATGATGAACAACACAAAAATGAAATTTAAAATACTCTAGAAGGAATTAATAGCAGAATAACTGAGGTAGAAGAAAGGATAAGTGATCTGGAAGATAAAATTGTGGAAATAACTGCAGCAGAGCAAAATAAAGAAAAAAAATGAAAATAATTGAAGACAGCCTCAGAGACCCTCGGGACAACATTAAATGCACCAATATTCAAAGTATAGGGGTCCCAGAAGAAGAAGAGAAAAAGAAAGGGACTGAGAAAATATTTGAAAAGATTATACTTGAAAACTTCCCTAACATGGGAAAGGAAATAGTTAATCAAGTCCAGGAAGTGCAGAGTCCCATACAGGATAAATCCAAAGAGAAACACGCCAAGACACATATTAATCAAACTATCAGAAATGAAATACAAAGAAAAAATATTAAAAGCAACAAGGGAAAAACAACAAATAACATACAATGGAATCCCCATAAGGTTAACAGCTAATCTTTCAGCAGAAACTCTGCAAGCCAGAAGGGAGTGGCAGAACATATTTAAAGTGATGAAAGGGAAAAACCTACATCTAAGATTACTTTACCCAGCAAGGATATCATTCAGATGTGAGGGAGAAATCAAAACCTTTACAGACAAGCAAAAGTTAAGAGAATTCAGCAACACCAAACCAGCCTTACAACAAATGCTAAAGGAACTTCTCTAGGCAGGAAACACAAGAGAAGGAAAAGACATACAAAAACAAACCCAAAACAATTAAGAAAATGGTAATAGGAACATACATATCAATAATTACCTTAAATGTAAGTGGATTAAATGCTCCAACCTACAGACATAGACTGGCTGAATGGATACTAAAACAAGACACCTATATATGCTGTCTACAAGACAACCACTTCAGACCTAGGGACACATACAGATTGAAAGTGAGGGGATGGACTAAATATTCCATGCAAATGGAAATCAAAAGAAAACTGGAGTAACAATTCTCATATCAGAAAATATAGACTTTAAAATAAAGACTATTACAAGAGACACTACATGATAATGAAGGCATCAATCCAAGAAGAAGATATAACAATTGTAAATATTTAGGCATCCAACATAGGAGCACCTCAATACAAAAGGCAAACGCTAACAGCCATAAAAGGGGAAATCTACAGCAACACAATCATAGTAGGCAAATTTAATAACCCAATTTAACCAATGGACAGATAACTAAAATGAAAATAAATAAGGAAACACAAACTTTAAATGATACATTAAACGAGATGGACTTAATTGATATTTATAGCACATTCCATCCACAAATAACAGAATACACTTTCTTCTCAAGTGCGCATAGATCATTATCCAGGAGAGATCATATCTTGGGTAACAAATCAGGCCTAAATTTAAGAAAATTGAAATCATATCAGGTATCTTTTCTGACAACAATGCTATGAGACTAGATACCAATTTCAGGAAAAAAAAACTGTAAAAAACACAAATACATGGAGTCTAAACCCTGCACTGCTAAATAACCAAGAGATCACTGAAGAAATCAAACAAGAAATCAAAAAATACCTAGAAACAAATGACAATGAAAAAAAAACCCCCCAAAATTAGCAGAAGGAAAGAAAACATAAAGATCTGATCAAAAATAAGTAAAAAATAAATGAAGGAAACAACAGCAAAGATCAATAAAACTAAAGGCTAGTTCTTTGAGAAGGTAAACAATATTTATAAACCATTAACCAGACTCATCAAAAAAAAAGGGAGAAGACTAAAATTAACAGAATTAGAAATGAAAAAGGAGAAGCAACAACTGACACTGCAGAAATACAAAGTTCATGAGAGATTACTACAAGCAATTCTATGCCAATAAAATGGACAATCTGGAAAAAATGGACAAATTCATAGAAAAGCACAACCTTCCAAGACAGAACCGGGAAGAAATAGAAAATATAAACAGATGAAACACAAGCACTGAAATTGAAACTATGATTAAAAATTTTCCAACAAAGAAAATCCCAGGACCAGATAGCTTCACAGGGGAATTCTATCAAATATTTAGAGAATAGCTAACACCTACCGTTCTTAAACTCTTCCAGAATATAGCAGAGGGAAGAACCCTCCCAAATTCATTCTACAAGGCCACCATCACCCTGATACCAAAACCAGACAAAGAACACACACACAAAAAACTACAGGACAATATCACTGATGAACATAGATGTAAAAATCCTGAACAAAATACTAAAAAACAGAATCCAACAGCATACTAAAATGATCATACACCATGATCAAGTGGGTATTATACCAGGAATGAAAAGATTCTTCAATACACCAAAATCAGTCAATGTGATACACCATATTAACAAACTGAAGGATAAAAACAAAATGATAATCTCAATAGATCCAGAAAAAGCTTTTGACAAAATTCAATACCCATTTATAATAAAACTCTCCAGAAAGTAGCAATAGAGGGAACCTACCTCCACATAATAAAGGTCATATAGGACAAAGCCACAGCCAACATCGTCCTCAATGGTGAAAACTGAAACCATTTCCACTAAGATCAGGAACAAGACAAGGTCGCCCACTCTCACCACTGTTATTCAACATAGTTTTGGAAGTTTTAGCCACAGCAATCAGAGAAAAAATAAAAATAAAAGGAATCCAAATTGGAAAAGAAGAAGTAAAGCTGTCACTGTTCGCAGATGACATGATACTATACATAGAGAATCATAAAGATGCTACCAGAAAACTACTAGGACTAAGCAATGAATTTGGTAAAGTAGCAGGATGCAAAGTTAATGCACAGAAATCTCTGGCATTCCTATATGCTAATGATGAAAAATCTGAAAGAGAAATTTAGGAAACATGGGTCCCATTTACCACTGCAACCAAAAGAATAAAATACCTAGGAATAAACCTACATGGGGAGACAAAAGACCTGTATGCTGAGAACTATAAGACACTGATGAATGAAATTAAAGATGATACAAACAGATGGAGAGACATACCATGTTTTTGGCTTTGAAGAATCAACATTGTGAAAATGACTCTACTACCCAAAGCAATCTACAATTTCAATGCAATCCCTATCAAACTACCAATGGCATTTTTCACAGAACTAGAACAAAAAATTTCACAATTTGTATGGAAACACAAAAGACCCCGAATAGCAAAAGCAATCTTGAGAACGAAAAATGGAGCTGGAGGAATCAGGCTCCCCAACTTCAGACTATACTACAAAGCTACAGTAATCAAGACAGTATGGTACTGGCACAAAAATAGAAATATAAATTAATGGAACAGGTTAGAAAGCCCAGAGATAAACCCATGCAACTATGGTCACATTATCTTTGGTAAAGGAGGCAAGAATATACAATGGAGAATGACAGCCTCTTCAATAAGTGGTGCTGTGGAAACCTGGACAGCTACATGTAAACTAATGAAATTAGAACACTCCCTAACACTGTATACAAAAATAAACTCAAAATGGATTAAAGACCTAAATGTAAGGCCAGACACTATACAACTCTTAGAGGAAAACGTAGGCAGAACACTCTGTGACAGAAGTAATAGCAAGATCCTTTTTGAACCACCTCCTAGAGAAATGGAAATAAAAACAGAAATAAACAAATGGCACCTAATGAAACTTCAAAGCTTTTGCACAGCAACGGAAACCATAAACAAGACACAAAGACAACCTTCAGAATGGGAGAACATATTTGCAAATGAAGCAACTGACAAAGGATTAATATCCAAAATATATAAGCAGCTCAATATCAAAAAGCAAACAACTGAATCCAAAAATGGGCAGAAGGCCTAAATAGACATTTCTCCAAAGAAGACATACAGATGGCCAAAAAATACATGAAAGGTGCTCAACATCACTAATCATTAGAGACAGGCAAATCAAAACTACAATGAGGTATCACTTCACACCAGTCAGAATGGCCATCATCAAAAAATCTACAGACGATAAATGCTGGAGAGGGTGGGGAGAAAAGGGAACCCTCTTGCACTGTTGGTTGGAATGTAAATTGATACAGCCACTATGGAGAACAGTGTGGATGTTCCTTAAAAAACTAAAAATAGAACTACCATATGAGCCAGAAATACCACTACTGGGTATTTACCCTGAGAAAACCATAGTTCAAAAGTGTCATGTGCCACAATGTTCATTGGAACACTATTTACAATAGCCAGGAGATGGAAGCAACCTAAGTGTCCATGGACAGATGAATGGATAAAGAAGACGTGACACATATATACAATGGAATATCATTCAGCCATAAAAGGAAATGAAATTAAGTTATTTCTAGTGAGGTGATGGACCTAGAGTCTGTCATACAGAGTAAAGTAAGTCAGAAAGAGGAAAACCAATACCGTATGCTAACACATATATATGGAATCTAAAAAAAAACGTTCTGACAAACCTAGGGGCAGGAGAGGAATAAAGACACCTACGTAGATAATGGACTCTAGGCCATGGGGAGGGGGAAGGGTAAGCTGGGACGAATGAGAGAGTAGCATTAACATATATACACTACCAAATGTAAAATTGATAGCTAGTGGGAAGCAGCTGCATAGCACAGGGAGATCAGCTCAGTGATTTTTGACCACGTAGAGAGGTGGGATAGGGAGGGTGGGAGGGAGACACAAGAAGGAGGGTATATGGGGATATATGTATACATATAGCTGATTCAGAAACTAACACCACATTGTAAAGCAATTATACAGTAAAGATGTTAAAAAAAAGAAAGAAGAGAAAGAATTTCTTTTTCTAGAAAAAAAAGAGGAAAAAAACATGATCATCTCAATAAGTATAGAAAAACTTTTGACAAAATTCAACATCCATTTATGATAAAAACTCTCCAGAAAGTGGGTATAGAGGGAACATACCTCAACATAATATAGGCCATATGTGATAAGCCTACAGATAACATACTCAATGGTGAAAAGCTAAAAGCTTTCCTCTAAGATCGGTAAAAAGACAAGGATATCTACTCTTGCTGCTTTTATTCAACATAGTATTGGAAGTCCTAACCAGAGCAATTACGCAAGGAAAAGAAATAAAAGGCATCCAAATTAGAAAGGAAGAAATAAAACTGTCGCTATTTGCAGATCACATGATATATATAGAAAATCCAAAAGATTCCATCAAAAACAGAACTAAAAAATAAATTTAGTAAAGTGACAGAATACAAAATCAACATACAAAAATCTGTTGTGTTTCTTTATATTAGTAACTATCAGAAAGAGAAATTAAGAAAACTATCCTATTTAGCATCAAAAAAAAATATCTGGGAATAAATTTAACCAAGGAGGTGAAAGCCTGTGTATTTCTTTTTCTTTTTCTTTTTTTAACATCTTTATTGGAGTATAATTGCTTTACAATGGTGTGTTAGTTTCTGCTTTATAACAAAGTGAATCAGCTATACATATACATATATCCCCATATCTCCTCTCTTTGCATCTCCCTTACACCCTCCCTATCCCACCCCACTAGGTGGGCACAAAGCACCAAGAAAATCTCCCTGTGGTATGTAAGCCTGTGTATTTAAAACTACTAGACATTAATGATAAAAATTGAAGAAGACAGAAATAAATGGAAAGATATTTCATGCACATAGATTGGAATAATCAATATTGTTAAAATGTCCCATACTACCCAAAGCAATATACAGATTCAATGCAATCCCTATCAAAATTTCAATAGTATTTTCATATAAATAGAACAAACACTCCTAAAATTTGTACAGAATCACAAAGATCCCAAATAGCCAAAGCTATCTTGAGAACAAAGAACAAACCTCGAGGCATCATGCTCCCTGATTTCAAACTAAAGTGTAAAGCTATAGTAATCAAAATGGTATGATACTGGTATTAAAAATAGACACATAGATGAATGGAAGTGAACAGAAAGTCCAAGAATAAACCCACACATATATGGCCAATTAACTTACAACATAAGAGCCAAGAATAAACAATGGGGAAAGGCAAGGCTCTTCAATAAATGGTGTTAGAAAAATTGAACAACCATATGCAATATGATGAAACTGGACCATTATCTTCCACCATACACAAAAATTAACTCAAAATACATTATTCATTTGAACATAAATCCTGAAACCATAAAAAACCTAGAAGAAAACATAGGCGGTAAACTCCTTGACACAGGCCTTGGCAATGAGTTCTTTTTTTACTGACTCCAAAAATAAAAGCAACAAAAGCAAAAATGAACAAGTGAGACTACATCAAACTAAAAAGCTGCTGCACAGCAAAGGAAACCATCAAATGAAAATGAAATCTACTAAATGGGAATAAATAACTGCAAATCATATATCTGATAAGGAGCTAATATCCAAAATATATAAAGAACTCATACAATGTAATAGCAAAAAAAAAAAATCCAATTAAAATATGGGCAGAGACTCTGAACAGACATTTTTGCTGAACATCACTGTGCATCAGGGAGATGTAAATCAAAACCACAGTGAGTTATTACCTCACACCTGTTAGAATGGCTATTAGCAAAATGACAAGAAATAACAAGTGTGGTGAACACATGCAGAAAAGAGAACACTTGTGCACTGTTGATGGGAATGTAAATTGTTGCAACCATATGGAAAACAGTATGGTGGTTCCTCAAAAAATTGAAAATAGAACTACCATATGATCCAGCAATTCCAATTCTGGGTATTTATCAGAGGAAAATGAAAACACTAACTCAAAACGATATATGCACCCCTATGTTCATATGCAGCATTGTTTACAATAGCAAAATGTGAAATCAACCTGTGTCCAACAATGGATGAATGGATAAAGAAAATGTGGTACATTTACAATGGAATATTATTCAGCCATGAGTAAGGACATTTTTAAAAATCTCATCTGTTTGGAAATATGTTACCAAAAAGTTTTTTGAATTTTATTTTATTTTTTAAACAACAGGTTTAGTTTTTAGTTATCCATCTTATACATATTAGTGTATGAATGTCAATCCCAATCTCCCAATTCATTACAGCACCACCACCTCACCCCTCCACTGCCGCTTAACCCCCTTGGGTGTCCATATGTTTGTTCTCTACATCTGGGTCTCAATTTCTGCCCTGCAAACTGGTTCATCTGTACCATTTTTCTGAGTTCCACATATATGCGTTAATATATTTGTTTTTCTCTTTCTGACTTACTTCACTCTGTATGACAGTCTCTAAATTCATCCACGTCTCTACAAATGACCCAATTTGGTTCCTTTTTATGGTTGAGTAATATTCCATAGTATATATATACCATATCTTCTTTATCCATTTGCCTGTTGATGGGCATTTAGGTTGCTTCCATGAACTGGCTACTGTAAATAGTGCAGCAATAAACATTGGGGTGCATGTGACTTTTTGAATTATGGTTTTCTGTGGGTATATGCCCAGTAGTGGGATTGATGGGTCATATGGTAATTCTATTTTTAGTTTTTTAAGGAACCTCCATACTGTTCTCCAGAGTGGCTGTATCAATTTACATTCCCACCAACAGTGCAAGAGGGTTCCTTTTTCTCCACACCCTCTCCAGCATTTGTTGTTTGTAGATCTTCTGATGATGCCCATTCTAACTGGTTTGAGGTGATACCTCATTGTAGTTTTGATTTGCATTTCTCTAATAATTAGTGATGTTGAGCAGCTTTTCATGTGCTTCTTGGCCATCTGTATATCTTCTCTGGAGACATGTCTATTTAGGTCTCCTGTCCATTTTTTTTTTAACATCTTTATTATTTTTTTCTTTAAATTTTTTTAAACATCTTTATTGGAGTATAATTGCTTTACAATGGTGTGTTAATTTCTGCTTTATAACAAAGTGAATCAGTTATACATATGCATATGTTCCCATATTTCTTCCCTCTTGCATCTCCCTCCCTCTCACCCTACCTATCCCACCCCTCTAGGTGATCACAAAGCACTGAGCTGATCTCCCTGTGCTATGTGGCTGCTTCCCACTAGCTATCTATTTTATGTTTGGTAGTGTATATATGTCCATGCCACTCTCTCACTTTGTCCCAGCTAACCCTTCCCCTTCCCCATATCCTCAAGTCCATGCTCGAGTAGGTCTCTCTCTTTATTCCCATCTTACCCTAGGTTCTTCATGACATTTTTTTTCTTACATTCCATATATATGTGTTAGCACACGGTATTTGTTTTTCTCTTTCTGACTTACTTCACTCTGTATGACAGACTCTAGGTCCATCCACCTCACTACAAATAACTCAATTTCGTTTCTTTTTATGGCTGAGTAATATTCCATTGTATGTATGTGCCACATCTTCTTTATCCATTAATCCGCTGATGGACACTTAGGTTGCTTCCATCTCCTGGCTATTGTAAATAGAGCTGCAATGAATATTTTGGTAGATGACTCTTTTTGAATTATGGTTCTCTCTGGGTATATGCCCAGTAGTGGTATTTCTGGATCATATGGTAGTTCTATTTGTAGTTTTTTAGGGAACCTCCATACTGTTCTCCAGAGTGGCTATACCAATTCACATTCCTACCAGCAGGGCAAGAGTGTTCCCTTTTCTCCACACCCTCTCCAGCATTTATTGTTT
>NC_041224.1:73152238-73160317 GCF_002837175.3 Physeter macrocephalus
GATGTTGAGCATTCTTTCATGTGTTTGTTGGCAATCTGTATATCTTCTGTGGAGAAATGTCTATATAGGTCTGCCCATTTTGAATTGGGTTGTTTGTTTTATTGTTATTGAACTGCATGAGCTGCTTGTAAATTTTAGAGATTAATGCTTTGTCAGTTGCTTCATTAGCGAGTATTTTCTCCCATTCTGAGAGCTGTCTTTCGGTCTTGTTTATGGTTTCCTTTGTTGTGCAAAAGCTTTGAAGTTTCATTAGTTGCCATTTGTTTATTTCTGTTTTTATTTCCATTTCTCTAGGAGGTGGGTCAAAAAGGATCTTGCTGTGATTTATGTCATAGAGTGTTCTGCCTATGTTTTCCTCTAAGAGTTTGATAGTGTCTGGCCTTACATTTAGGTTGTTAACCCATTTTGAGTTTATTTTTGTGTATGGTGTTAGGGAGTGTTCTAATTTCATACTTTTACAGGTACCTGTCCGGTTTTCCCAGCAACACTTATTGAAGAGGCTGTCTTTTCTCCACTGTATATTCTTGCCTCCTTTACAAAGATAAGGTGACCATATGTGCATGGGTTTATCTCTGGGCTTTCTCACCTGTTCCATTGATCTATATTTCTGTTTGTGTGCCAGTACCATACTGTCTTGATTACTGTAGCTTTGTAGTATAGTCTGAAGTCAGGGAGCCTGATTCCTGCAGCTCCATTTTTCGTTCAAAAGATTGCTTTGGCTATTTGGGGTCTTTTGTGTTTCCATACAAATTGTGAATTTTTTTGTTCCAGTTCTGTGAAAAATGCCAGTGGTAGTTTGATAGGGATTGCATTGAATCTGTGGATTGCTTTGGGTAGTAGAGTCATTTTCACAATGTTGATTCTTCCAATCCAAGAAAATGGTATATCTCTCCATCTATTTGTATCATCTTTAATTTCTTTCTATTGTCTGAAGTCAGGGAGCCTGATTTCCCAAGCTCCGTTTTTCTTCCTCAGGATTGCTTTGGCTATTCGAGGTCTTTTTGGTTTCCAAACAAACTTTTTGCTCCAGTTCTGTAAAAAAAGCCACTGGTAATTTGATAGGGATTGCATTGAGTCTGTAGATTGCATTGGGTAGTATGGTCATTTTAACAATACTGATTCTTCCAATCCAAGAAGACATTATATATTTCTATCTGTTTGTGTCATATTCAATTTCTTTCATCAGTTTATTATAGTTTTCTGAGTACAAGTCTTTTGCCTCCTTTGGTAAGTTTATTCCTAGATGTTTTATTCTTTTTGTTGCAATGGTAAATGGGATTGTTTCCTTGATTTCTCTTTCTGATCTTTCGTTCTTTCTTCTCATTAATTTTGTTTGCTGCAAATTTACCAAATGCATTGATTAACACAAGTAGTTTTCTGATGGCATTTTTAGGATTTTCTATGTATAGTATCATGTCATCTGCAAACAGTGACAGCTTTACTTCTTCTTTTCTGATTTGGATTCCTTTTATTTATTTTTCTTCTCTTATTGCTGTGGCTAGAACTTCCAAAACTATGTTGAATACGAGTGGTGAGAGTGGAAATACTTGTCTTGTTCCTGATCTTAGTGGAAATGGTTTCAGTTTTTCACCATTGAGGACGATGTTGTTTGTAGATTTGTCATATATGGCCTTTATTATGTTCTGGAAAGTTCCCTCTATGTCTACTTTCTGCAAGGTTTTTATCATAAATAGGTGTTGAATTTTGTCAAAAGCTTTCTCTGCATCTATTGAGATGATCATATGGTTTTTCTCCTTCAATTTGTTAATATGGTGTATCACGTTGATTGATTTGCATATATTGAAGAATCCTTGCATTCCTGGAATAAACCCCACTTGATCATGGTGTATGACCTTTTTAATGTGCTGTTGGATTCTGTTTACTAGTATGTTGTTGAGGATTTCTGCATCTATGTTAATCAGTGATATTGGCCTGTAGTTTTCTTTCTTTGTGACATCTTTGTCTGGTTTTGGTATCAGGGTGACGGTGACCTCATAGAATGAGTTTGGGGGTGTTTCTCCCTCTGATATGTTTTGGAAGAGTTGAGAAGGATAGGTGTTAGCTCTTTTCTAAATGTTTGATACAATTCACCTGTGAGGCCATCTGGTCCTGGGCTTTTGTTTGTTGGAACATTTTTAATCACAGTTTCAATTTCAGTGCTTGTGATTGGTCTGTTCATATTTTCAATTTCTTCCTGGTTCAATCTCAGAAGGTTGTGCTTTTCTAAGAATTTGTCCACTTCCTCCAGGTTGTCCATTTTATTCGCATAGAATTCCTTGTAGTAATCTCTCATGATCCTTTGCATTTCTGCAGTGTCAGTTGTTACTTCTCCGTTTTCATTACTAATTCTATTGATTTGAGTCCTCTCTGTTTTTTCTTGATGAGTCTGGCTAATGGTTTATCAATTTGGTTTATCTTCTCAAAGAACCAGCTTTTAGTTTTATTGATCTTTGCTATCATTTCCTTCATTTCTTTTTCAGTTATATCTGATCTGATCTTCATGATTTCTTTCCTTCTGCTAACTTTAGGGTTTTTGTTCTTATTTCTCTAATTGCTTTAGGTGCAATGTTAGGTTGTTTATTTGAGACGTATCCTGTTTCTTAAGGTAGGATTGTATTGCTATAAACTTCCCTCTTAGAACTGCTTTTGCTGCATCCCATAGGTTTTGGGTGGTCGTTTCACCATTGTCATTTGTTTCTAGGTAGTTTTGATTTCCTCTTTGATTTCTTCAGTGTTCACTTCGTTATTAAGTAGTGTATTGTTTAGCCTCCATGTGTTTGTATTATTTACAGGGCTTTTCCTGTAATTGATATCTAGTCTCATAGCATTGTGGTCGGAAAAGATACTTGATACGATTTCAATTTTCTTAAATTTACCAAGCCTTGATTTGTGACCCAAGATATGATCTATCCTGGAGGATGTTCCATGAGCACTTGAGAAAAATGTGTATTCTGTTGTTTTGGATGGAATGTCCTATAAATATCAATTAAGTCCATCTTGTTTAATGCCATTCAGCCAGTCTGTGTCTTTTGGTGGGAGCATTTAATACATTTACATTTAAGGTAATTATCAATATGTATGAACCTATTCCCATTTTGTTAATTGTTTTGCGTTTGTTATTGTAGGTCTTTTCCTTTCTTGTGTTTCTTGCCTAGAGTACTTTCTTTAGCATTTGTTGTAAAGCTGGTTTCGTGGTGCTGAACTCTCTCAGCTTTTGCTTGTCTGTAAAGATTTTAATTTCTCCATCAAATGTGAATGAGATCCTTGCTGGGTAGAGTAATCTTGGTTGTAGGTTTTCCTCCTTCATCACTTTAAATATGTCCTGCCACTCCCTTCTGGCTTGTAGAGTTTCTGCTGAAAGATCAGCTGTTAACCTTATGGGGATTCCCTTGTGTGTTATTTGTTGTTTTTCCCTTGCTGCTTTTAATATGTTTTCTTTGTATTTAATTTTTGATAATTTGATTAATATGTGTCTTGGCGTGTTTCTCTTTGGATTTATCCTGTATGGAACTCTCTGTGCTTCCTGGACTTGATTAACTATTTCCTTTCCCATATTAGGGAAGTTTTCAAGTATAATCTCTTCCAATATTTTCTCAGACCCTTTCTTTTTCTCTTCTTCTTCTGGGAACCGTATAAAATGGATGTTGGTGCATTTAATGGTGTCCCAGAGGTCTCTGAGACTGTCCTCAGTTCTAATTTGTTATGTCTGGTGTGATTTTATCTTGCTCCTTCATCTTCTGTGTTTTTTTTCTGTCCCCTCATTTTGCTTATCTTACTGTGTTTGGAGTCTCCTCTTTGCAGGCTGCAGGTTCGTAGTTCCTGTTGTTTTTGGTGTCTGTCCCCAGTGGCTAAATGTGGTTCACTGGGTTGTGTAGGCTTCCTGGTGGAGGGGACTAGTGCCTGTGTTCTGGTGGATGAGGCTGGATCTTGTCTTTCTGGTGGGCAGGTCCTCGTCTTGTGGTGTGTTTTGTGGTGTCTGTGGCCTTATGATTTTAGGCAGCCTCTCTGCTAATGGGTGGGGTTGTGTTCCTGTCTTGCTAGTTGTTTGCCACAGGGTGTCCAGCACCGTAGCTTGCTGGTCATTGAGTGAAGCTGGGAGTTGGTGTTGAGATGGAGATCTCTTGGAGATATTCGCCATATGATATTACATGGAGCTGGGATGTCTCTTGTGGACCCGTGTCCTGAAGTTGGCTCTCCCATGTCAGAGGCACAGCACTGACACCTGCCTGGATCACCAAGAGACTTTCATCCACATAGCTCAGAATAAAAGGGAGAAAAAGTAGAAAGAAAGAAAGAAAGAAAGAAAGAAAGAAAGAAAGAAAGAAAGAAAGAAAGAAAGAAAGAAAGAAAGAAAGAAAGAAAGGAAGAAAGAAAGAAAGAAAGAAAGAAAGAAAGAAAGAAAGGAAGAAAGAAAGAAGATAAAATAAAATAAAATAAAGTAAGATAAAATAAAATAAAGTTATTAACATAAAAAATAATTATTAAGAAAAAAAATTTAAAAAACAAACAAGCATACAAACAAACAAAAAAACGGATGGACAGAACCCTAGGACAAATGGTGAAAGCAAAGCTATACAGACAAAATCTCACACAGAAGCATATACATACACACTCACAAAAGAGGAAAAGGGGAAAAAATAATATATCTTACTCTCAAAGTCCACCTCCTCAATTTGGTATGATTTGTTGTCTATTCAGTTATTCCACAGATGCAGGGTACATCAAGTTGATTGTGGAGATTTAATCCGCTGCTCCTGAGGCTGTTGGGAGTGATTTCCCTTTCTCTTTGTTTGCACAAGTCCCGGGGTTCAGCTTTGGATTTGGCCCCATCTCTGCATGTAGGTCACCGCAGGGCATCTGTTCTTCGCTCAGACAGGATGGGGTTAAAGGAGCAGCTGATTCGGGGTCTCTGGCTCACTCAGGCTGGGGGAGGGATGGGCACGGAGTGCAGGGTGAGCCTGCGGCAGCAGCAGAGGCCAGCATGACATTGCACCAGCCTGAGGCGCACCGTGTGTTCTCCCGAAGTTGTCTCTGGATCCCGGGACCCTGGCAGTGGCAGGTTGCACAGGCTCCTGTGAGAGGAGGTGTGGATAGTGACCTGTGCTCGCACACTCACTTCTTGGTGGTAGCAGAAGCAGCCTTAGCATCTCATACCCATCTCTGGTGTCCATGCTGATAGCTGTGGCTCGTGCCCGTCTCTGGAGCTCCTTTAAGTAGTGCTCTTAATCCCCTTTCCTCACACTCCAGGAAACAAAGAGGGGAGAAAAAGTCTCTTGCCGCTTTGGCAACTCCGGACTTTTTCCAGGACTCCCTTCTGACTATCCGTGGTGCACTAACCCCTTCAGGCTGTGTTCTCGCCGTCAGTCCTCTCCCTGTAATCCAACCGAAGCCCGAGCCTCAGCTCCCAGCCCCAGCCCATCCCGACGGGTCAGCAGACAATCCTCTCAGGCTGGTGAGTGCTGGTTGTCACCGATCATCTGTGTGGGAATCTCTCCGCTTTGCCCTCTGCACCACTGTTGCTGTGCTCTCCTCCGTGGCTCCAAAGCTTCTCCCCTCCGCCACCCATAGTCTCTGCCCACGAAGGGGTTTCCTAGTGTGTGGAAACCTTTCCTCCTTCAGAACTCCCTCCCACTGGTGCAGGTTCCATCCCTATACTTTTGTCTCTGTTTATTCTTTTCTCTTTTGCCCTACCCAGGTACGTGGGGAGTTTCTTGCCTTTTGGGAGGTCTGAGGTCTTCTGCCAGCATTCAGTGGGTGTTCTGTAGGAGTTGTTCCACGTGTAGAAGTATTTCTGATGTATCTGTGGGTGGGAAGGTGATCTCCGCGTCTTACTCTTCCGCCATCTTCTGCAACCCTTCCTGTCCATTTTTTGATGGAGTTGTTTGTTTTCTTGATATTGAGCTCCATGACCTGTTTATATATTTTATAGATTAATCCTTTGTCTGTTGATTCATTTGCCAATATTTTCTCCCCTCTGAGGGGTGTCTTTTTGTCTTGTTTGTAGTTTCCTTGCTTTGCAAATGCTTTTAAGTTTCATTAGGTCCCATTTGTTTATTTTTGTTTTTATTTCCATTACTCTAGCAGATGGATCAAAAAAGATCTTGCTCTGATTTATGTCAAAGAGTGTTCTTCCAATGTTTGCCTCAAAGATTTTTATAGTGTCTGGTCTTACATTTAGGTTTCTAAGCCATTTTGAGTTTATTTTTGTGTATGGTGTTAGGGAGTGTTCTAATTTCATTCTTTTACATGTAGCTGTCCAGTTTTCCCAGCACCACTTATTGAAGGTAGCTGGCCAGTTTTCCCAGCACTACTTATTGAAGAGACTGTCTTTTCTCCATTGTATACCCTTGCCTCTTTTGTCATATCTTAGTTGACCATAGGTGTGTGCATTTATCTCTGGGCTTTCTACCTGTTCCACTGATCTATAGCTCTATTTCTGTGTCAGTACCATATTGTCTTGATTCCTGTAGCTTTGTAGTATACTCTGAAGTCGGGGAGTCTGATTCTCCAGCTCCGTTTTTTTCCCTCAAAACTGCTTTGTCTATTCGGGGTCTTTTGTGTCTCTATACAAATTTTAAAATATTTTGTTCTAGTTCTGTAAAAAATGCCATTGGTAATTTGGTAGAGATTGCATTGAATCTGTAGATTGCTTTGGGTAATATAGTCATTTTCACAATGTTGATTCTTCCAATCCAAGAACATGGTATATCTCTCCATCTGTTGGTATCATCTTCAATTTCTTTCATCAGTGTCTTATAGTTTTTTGCATACAGGTCTTTTGTCTCCCTATGTAGGTTTATTCCTACATATTTTGTTCTTTTGGTTACAATGGTAAATGAGAGTGTTTCCTTAATTTCTCTTTCAGATTTTTCATCATTAGTATATAGGAATGCAAGAGATTTCTGTGCATTAATTTTGTATCCTGCAACATTACCAAATGCATAGATTAGCTCTAGCAGTTTTCTGGTGGCATCTTTAGGATTTTCTAAGTATAGTATCATGTCATCTGCAAACAGTGACAGTTTTACTTCTTCTTTTCCCATTTGTATTCCTTTTATTTGTTTTTCTTCTCTGATTGCTGTGGCTAGGAGTTTGAAAACTATGTTGAATAACAGTGGTGAGAGTGGGGAAACTTGTCTTGTTCTTGATCTCAGAGGAAATGCTTTCAGTTTTTCACCATTGAGAATGATGTTTGCTGTGGGTTTGTCATATATGGCCTTTATTATGTTGACATAGGTTCCCTCTATGCCCACTTTCTGGAGAGTTTTTATCATAAATCGGTGTTGAATTTTGTCACAAGCTTTTTCTGCATCTATTGAGGTGATCATATGGTTTTTATTCTTCAATTTGTTAATATGGTGTATCACATTGATTGATTTGCCTATATTAAAGAATCTTTGAATCCCTGGGATAAATCCTACTTGATCATGGTGTATGATCCTTTTAATGTGTTGTTGGATTCTGTTTGCTAGTAATTTGTTGGGGATTTTTGCATCTATATTCATCAGTGTTATTGCTCTGTAATTTTCTTTTTTAATAGTATCTTTGTCTGGTTTTGCTATCGGGGTGATGGTGACCTCATAGAAATAGTATGGGAGTGTTCCTTTCTCCACATTTTTTTGAAAGAGTTTGAGAAGAATGGGTGTTAGCTCTTCTCTAAATGTTTGATAGAATTCACCTGTGAAGCCATCTGATCCCGGACTTTTGTTTGTTGGAAAATTTTAATCACAGTTTCAATTTCATTACTTGTGATTTGTCTCTTCATATTTTCTATTTCTTCCTGGTCCAGTCTTGTAAGGTTATACCTTTCTAAGAATTTGTCCATTTCTTCCTGGTTGTCTGTTTTATTGGCATAGAGTTGATTGTAGTAGTCTCTTAGGATGCTTTGTATTTCTGCTGTGTCTGTTGTAACTTCTTTTTCATTTCTAATTTTATTCATTTAGTCCTGTCCCTCTTTTTCTTGATGAGTCTGGCTAATGGTTTATCAATGTTGTTTCTCTTCTCAAAGAACCAGCTTTTAGTTTTATTATCTTTGCTATTGTTTTCTTTGTTTCTATTTCATTTATTTCTGCTCTGATC
>NC_041224.1:73160327-73195593 GCF_002837175.3 Physeter macrocephalus
TTTAGGTTTAAGGTTAGATTGTTTATTTGAGATTTTTCTTGTTTCTTGAGGTAGGCTTGTATAGCTATAAACTTCCCTCTTAGAACTGCTTTTGCTGCATCCCATAGGTTTTGGATCATCATGTTTTCATTTTCATTTGTCTCTAGGTATTTTGTGATTTCCTCTTCGATTTCTTCAGTGATCTCTTGGTTACTTAGTAACGTATTGTTCAGCCTCCATGTGTTTGTATTGTTTTACCTGTTTTTCCCTGTAATTGATATCTAATCTCATAGCGTTTTGGTCAGAAAAGATGCTTGATATGATTTCAATTTTAAATTTACTTCCAGTCTTGTAAGGTTATACCTTTCTAAGAATTTGTCCATTTCTTCCTGGTTGTCTGTTTTATTGGCATAGAGTTGATTGTAGTAGTCTCTTAGGATGCTTTGTATTTCTAAATTTACTGAGTCTTGATTTCTGACCCAAGATGTGATCTATCCTGGGGAATGTTCCATGCACACTTGAGAAGAAAGTGTAGTTTGTTGTTTTTGGATGGAATGTCTTATAAATATCAATTAAATCTATCTGGTCTATTGTGTCATTTAAACCTGTTTCCTTAGTAATTTTCTGTCTGGATGATCTATTGGTGTAAGTGATGTTGTTTTGGGAGGGAATGTCTTATAAATATCAATTAAATCTATCTGGTCTATTGTGTCATTTAAACCTGTTTCCTTAGTAATTTTCTGTCTGGATGATCTATTGGTGTAAGTGAGGTGTTAAAGTCCCCCACTATTATTGTGTTACTGTCGATTTCCTCTTTTGTAGCTGTTAACAGTTGCCTTATCTATTGAGGTGTTCCTATGTTGGAAGCATATATATTTATAATTGTTATATATTCTTCTTGGATTGATCCCTTGATCATTATGCAGTGTCCTTCCTTATCTCTTGTAACATTCTTTATTTTAAAGTCTATTTTTTCTGATATGAGTATTGCTACTCCAGCTTTCTTTTGATTTCCATTTGCATGGAATATCTTCTTGCTTCTGCTGTTTGCCCTCTGATGGATGAGGCTATCTAAGAGGCTTGAGCAAGTTTGCTGATGAGAGGGACTGGTTGTGGGTAGAGCTGGCTGTTGCTCTGGTGGTCAGAGCTCAGTAAAACTTTAATCCACTTGTCTGTTGATGGGTGGGGCTGTGTCCCTCCCTGTTGGTTATTTGGCCTGAGGAGACCTAACACTGGAGCCTACCCGGGCTCTGTGGTGGGCTTAATGGCGGACTCTGGGAGGGCTCACGCCTAGGACTACTTTCCAGAATTTCTACTGCCAGTGTCCTTGACCTCACAGTGACACACAGCCACCCCCCGCCTCTGCAGGAGACCCTCCAACACTAGCAGGTTGGTCTGGTTCAGCCTCCTTTGGGGTCACGGCTCCTTCCCCAGGGTCCCTACTACTTTGTGTGTGCCCTCCAAGGCTGGAGTTTCTGTTTTCCCCAGTCCTGTCGAAGTTCTGCAATCAAATCCCACTAGCCTTCAAAGTCTGATTCTCTAGAAATTCCTCCTCCCGTTGCCAGACCCCCAGATTGGGAAGCCTGACATGGAGCTCAGAACCTTCCCTCCAGTTTTTGGACTTTTGTGGTATAAGTGTTTTCCAGTTTGTGAGTCACCCACCCAGCAGTTATGGTATTTGATTTTATTGTGATTGCGCCCCTCCTACTGTCTCATTGTGGCTTCTCTTCATCTTTGGTTGTGAGGTATCTTTTTTGGTGCGTTCCAATGTCTTCCTGTTGATGACACTGGAACTAATCAGAAGTTAGTTGTGATTCCAGTGCTCTTGCAGACATAGTCCAGACACTGTTTTAGACACTGTAGAATATCAGTAAGCAAAATTCAAGGTGTTTACATTCTGGTTTCAATTCTGGATAGAATTTGAGAACCCAGATGATGTTCAGTGATTTTTTTTGTTTAGATTTCCAAAAACTCCTGAATAAAATTTCAGGTTCTCTGCATTCAGTCAACACTTATGTCCAGAGAGATACCATCTCCTTTCACTGGATCAACATTCTTTTATTTGTAACTTATTTCCTGGTTCCTAAAAGAGAAATTTCCATTTCACACTAGCCCTTGTGCATCACAATGCATTGACTGGCAATAATAGCAACTGCAATGAGAAAGGACATTTTGCCATTTGCGACAATATAGATGGACTTAGAGAGCATTATGCCATGTAAAATAAGACAGACAGAGAAAGACAAATACCTTATGATGTCACTTACCTGTGGCATCTAAAAAATAATGAATTCACAGATACTGAGAACTGATTGGTGGTTGCCAGTGGCAGGAGGTGGGGATAAGAAAAATGGGTGAACTTTTTAAAAAATTTAAATAAATTACCTAAATTTTAAAAAAAGATAGAATTGGGAGTCTGAGAAGGCCAAGGCAGCCAGAGTTCTCAGAACAGAGGAAGAGAGTGCAGAGAGAGCTCTAAAATCTGAAGCAACTTCTTCTCAAGTTTCCAGCTGAGTACTGATTAGCACATGCATGTGAGGAAGCTACCTGAAAGAACCACTCAGAAGGAACAGAGGTGACAACAGCTATTTCTGACAAATAAAAGCTGAAACAACTCATCATTAGCAGATCTATACTACAAAAAAAAACTGCAGAGCAGAAGGAAAAGGATACCAGACAGAAATGTGTATATACTCAAAAGAAGGGAGAACATCAAAAATGATAAATTTAAGGACTTTTCCCCCTTAGTTTTAATCTCTTTAAAAGAAAATTGAGTATGTAGCAAAAGTAACATATTATGGAAGTATATAATATAATATATGACAACAATAGCCCAAAGGCTGGGCCAATGGAAGAGTAAGATTCTTATGCCACATTTGAAGTCGTACAATATTACATGACAGTGAACTGATAAGTCAAATGTATATACTATACATCCTAAAGCAAGTAGTTTTTAAAAGTTACAGTTAAAAAGCCAGCAAAGAGTTCAGGTGAAATCACACACACACACACACAACCTTCAATTTAACTCATTCCAAAGGAAGATAGAAAAGTCAGAAAAAGGGAACAAAGAAAAGATAGAACAAATGGAAAACACACACCAAATAGTACACTTAAACCCAACATCACCAATGACCACATTAAATGTAAATGGTTTAAACACCTCAATTAAAAGATTTTCGGATTGTATAAAAAAACAAGAAATAACTATATGCTACCTACAAGAAATTCATTTTAAATACAAAGACATAAAGAGATTAAAAGTGAAAAGATGATAAATACCTGCTCATGATGATAATATCATGAATAAGTATTTTAATATCAGACAAAGTACATTTCAGTGCAAAAAATATCACCAGGGACAAAAAAGATCATTTTATGATAAAGTGGTCAGTTCACTGAGGACATAGTAATCTTAAGGGTTTTTAAATACTTAATAACAAAAATTCCAAGTACATGGAAGCAACATCTGATAGAATTGCAAGACTAAGTAGACAAATCCATAATTGTAATTTGCAATTTCAACACTCTTCTCCTGATAATTTGTAGAACGAGTAGGCAAACAACAGCATAATACATATTATTTCCAAGTGCACAGAAAACATTTACCATGATAGACCATAAAACAAGTCTCAATAAATTTTAAAACATTCAAGTCATACAAAGCACATTCTCTGACTATAATGGAAATAAACTGGAATTCACAGAAAGTTCTCTGAAAAATCCTCAAATTCTGATGACGCTTGAATAAGGTGGGGGTGAGGGATGCCAAACCTCTGTGCAGTCAAGTGTTGGCCCTCTGTATTCGGGATTCCACATTCATGGATTCACCCAACTGTGATTTGTGTAGTACTGTATTATGTATTTATTCAAAAAAATCCATGTATAAGTGGGTGCAACAGTCAAACCCATGTTGTTCAAGGGTCAGCAGTACTAAGAAACTAAATAACATATTTCTAAGTAACCCGTGAATCAAAGAAGAAATCAAAAGTGAAATTAGAATGAATTTTGAAATGAACAAAAATTAAAACACAGTATATCAAATCTTGTGTGATGCAGTTAGAGTAGTGATTTGAGGGAAATTCATAGTAGTTAAAGTAGTGATTTGAGGGAAATTCACATAACTATATTTTAAAAAGAAGACCTCAAATCAATGACCTCTGTGTCCACCTTATGAAACTTAAAACAGAGAAGCAAATTAAAACCAACAAAATTAGAAGAAAGGAAATAAATATATTATGACAACTCCTACCTTCTAGTTCCTTTCTACTTTTATCTTGTCAGAATCAGAATGAGTGGTTCTATGGGATGAGTACCCTCAAGGATAATGCTCAATTAAAAAGAGAGACATTACTGCCACAGGTGGGGGTGGGTGGCATGAGGTTACTTCTAACTCTGGTCTTCAAGGAGGTGATTCCCTAATGTTCATATTGCTACTGTCTGTCTGACTGCCATTGATGATTGAGTCAACAGTTTCAGGGCCAGAGTGCAACTGAATGAATGTACCCTTTATTCTGCCACTTAATGATGGAGACTTCCTTCTGAGCTCTAATCTATCAGTTTGCAGCTAGGTGCCCACATAGATCCTTACCTCAGATGTTACCTGAGATGTATTCAGCATCAGGAATCTCCACTACAGTCTAAAACCTCAGGAGTTACTGCTCAGTCTCTCACATGCCCTGTTTGCTGGCCTGTCTTATTCTTAATCATTGGAATGATAGGCAGATGATCTAGCAGTTCTTCCCTTTTCTCTTTTGTCCAACACTTTATTTAGATTCCTGCAATTTTAGGCATTGCTTAAACCCCCTGATCCCCACTAGTATTTTTTTGTCATGGCTAATGCCCATCATCTCATGACTGCTTTTGCTATTATTACCTGAGCGCTTTGCTTCCTCCATCTGAGACAGGTTCCTCATCCCCAAATGACTGGCCCTGATTTCTACTGCCATCTTGTGATCATGAGGAGTCTGATACCATCAGGAAACCCCTTGACATCCCTCTCACACTGCCACTCATAAGAAGTGACATCTGTAAAATGTGGGTAGATGAAAGTATCTCAGCCCTAAAAAAAAAAAAAAAAAGGTCAAGATTTCAAACATTTTCAGTGTTAGAAAGGACAGTAAACGTTATCTAGACAGAGTTTTATTTTCCCTGATTTCTCTCATCATAGCCTTGATTATAATCCTACAAGCAGAAAATAATGATCACAGAAACTCATGCTAGAAACTGTTCTAAGTGGTTTACATTTCTTAGCACATTTAATCCATACAACAACATTACAAAACAGGAACTATTGTGACTTCCATGTTACAGATAAGGTAAGGAAATTGAAGTATAGAGAGAAGTAACTTTCCCAACAGCTAGTGGGTTAAGTCTGGTTCCCCAAACCCACCCCTGTCTTTTCCCTGACACACAGACACTGCCAACACCTCTGTTAAGGGAGGATATAGTATCTCCTGGTGGTCAGATTTCCAACCCCATTAAACCAGAGGAAGTAAGTAATACTTCATACTTACCTCCATACCAAGCATCTCCCACTCCCAGAAGTTCCCAAGTAGAAATGTGAACAAAGGCAACAGGAAATAAGAAATCCAACTTTTGTACATTTTAACTGAGTTTTTCCTCCAAACTCCAATACATAAGACTGATCAACTGTATTGAAGCACAAGAGACAGACCCAAGGTCTAGCCAGAACTCTTTCAGTCCAAAACCCAAACTCAAAGTCTTGCCAGCAGTTGCTGCCCTACATTGAAAAAATGGGATTCTCGCATGTGTTTAAGAGAAAAATGGAGAGAAAGCTAAATGGTTGCACCTCCTCCTGACATTTTTTTTTTTTTTTTTTTAGTGAGACCACAACATTCAACCATGTGAGCTTTCTAACAATCAGACACATCACTGATTTGTCCACTCAGCCCAACTGGAATACAGACTCCTTTTCCTGGTGATGAAGGAGGTGGGTTCACATACAGGGGTTGAGAAGAAAAAAATCCCTTTTTCATTCATAGTAACCCCCAAACGTAATTTATACATTTGCAGTTCATCCTCTTTTTTGAATTCTATCCCCTATGGGACATTTCTGGGACACCCCCCACCCCCCAAGTCCTGTGTCTGCCTCTTGTTTATAGAAAAACATTAGCCTCTTAAGCCTTCCCTCAGTTCCAAAGAATAAATTTAATCAGATTAAGTGAGAAAATGTAGAAACAAAGGAAAACACCCAAGCAAGACAAAATAATAATAGTTTAGCCATTAAAAAAAAGTCAAGGACTTTTAGTTCTTCCTCAAGTACTATAGATAATATTCTGAGCCATATCCTTTGAGCTGTTTTGCAGATACTGAAACCCCACCAGGTGGAAGAAGTTAGCTGCATGCTGCCCACAATCATGTAGACTCCAGATGGGTTGGAACCAGAAGGTTGATGATGTTGACTCCTGATTACCTCACCACCAACTAATTAGAAGAATGTCCATGAGCTGATGACACACTCCGCAACCCTCTCCCTTGCCCTGTCTTTAAAAAAACCTTTCCCTGAACAACATCGAAGAGTTTGGGCCTTTTGAGCACTAGCTGCTTGGACTCCTTGCTTGGCTCCTGCAATAACCATTGCACTTTCCTTCACCACAACCCAGTGTCAGTAGATTGGCTTTGCTGCACAATGGCACATGGACCCAAGATCGGTTCAGTAACAGCCACAGCAGGAGGCTTTGGAAATACTTTCCCTGCCCCAATCCCACCTTGACTAACCTTCACCAAAGAGGAAAATTTAAGACATGAAATAATTTTATTGGCTCTGACTCATTCCTCTTCTGCATGGCAAAGGGAAACCCACTGATTTCTGGTGTCTCCCACAACTCAGGAAAGAGTAAAATGCTAATTGATGCAGAAAGCCAGTGTTTATTCTTGCATGCCAGAGCAAAGTCCAAGTCATGCTCACAGAAGGAATATTCTCCCCTCACACTATAATATTCTTTGTTTCTGAGACAAAGCACATCTTAATCATGCACATCTTAGTTTACACTTCATTTTCAGTAACTGAAGTTCTCACTTGGGGAGCAAAATGTAGTTACAGGTCACGTTAGCTTCCCTTCAGTTAGAAAACATTGGGGCCCAGCAAAGATTGCATCAAAGAGAAAGATTTTGTAGCCTCCAACTAAAACTGGAGAAGTGTGAATTTTCAAACACTATGTTTCTCATCTGAGTTATGTCACTGGTGGAGGCACTTGAAGAAAGAACAGTAACCACCCCCACAACCACGCCATGCCCCTGGTAGCAGCAGCTGCTGGAGACCTGGCTAGACACGCAGAGCTTCTGTCCTCCCGCATCCCTTGACTCCCGACCTGGACCTCTTCCCTGAACCTGTACGTCCCCAGGCATTTCAATCTTAACATCTCACACTCTCCAATCCCCTCTTCCATCTTCCCAAACCACCACTTCACATAGTCTTGTCCTCAGCTAACACAGACCGTATTCTTCCGTTGCTTGAGATAAAAATCTTGGAGCAATCTTTGACTCCTCTTTTATGCTCATACTCCACATTTAATTCATCAGAAAATCCTGTTGAATCTACCTTCAAAATACATTCAGAAACCATGACCACCAATATGGCCATTACAGTGCAGCTAACATCATCCTGTCTGGGTTATTGGGATGATTTTGGGCTCCTGCTCATTCATTTCAGCCTATTCGCAACACGGAAGCTAGAGATACCCCGATGACATGTAAATTAAGTAAGTTCACTCCCCTGCTCAAAACCTTTCATATTAGTAAGCTTAAGTATGTTGTATTAACCCACAAACCCTGAAATCTCAGTGGTATCAGGTATGGTGATTACTTCCACTTCACTTTTTGTAAACATTATTTTAGCTATTCTAGGGCCTTTGTATTTCAATATAAAATTTTAGATAAGTTTGTCTACATCAACAAAAAAAGTTTCTACCCTTTTGATAGAAATTGGATTAAACCTATAAATCAATTGGAAAAGACTAGCTGTCTTTGCTATGTTGAGTCTTTGGACATATGAACATGGTATGTGTCTCCATTTATTTAAGTTCTCTAGTTTCTTTCATCAGTATTTTACAGTTTTCTGCATACAAGTTCAGTTCATGTTTTATTTGATTTACACCTATGTATTTCATTTTTTGAGAGATTAAAAATGAAATTGTATTTTTAATTTCAGTGTCTATGTGCTCCTTACTAGTATATAGAAATACAATTTTTATAGGTTATCCTGCATCCTGAGAACTTAATGGAATCATGTCTTAGTTCCAGGAGAACTTTTATTTGTTTTTTTTTTGTGGGGGGTGGTAGATTTCTGGAATTTTCTATGTAGATAATCATGCCATCTCTGCACACAGGGACAGTTTCACTTCTTTTTTTCGGTTCTGTGTGACTTTTATTTCCTATCTTACCTTAGTGTAGTGTCTAGAACTTCAAGTACTGTGTTGGTTAAGAGTGATGAGAGACAGCAACATCCTTGTCTTGTTCTTGATCTTAGGGGGAAACATTCAGTCTTGTAACATTAAGTATATTAGTTGTAGTTTTTTTTTAATGGCTTTTACCAAGTTGAGTCAACTTTCCTCTATTCTGAACTTGCTGAGAATTTTTATCATGAATGGGTGTGGCCAAATACGTTTCTGTGTCAGTTGATTCAATGACATGATTTTTCTTCTTTAATTTGTTGATATGGTAGATGACATTGATTTTTATTTTCTGAACTAGTCTCTTAGAGCCGAAAAAATTCCCACCTGATCAAAGTGTATAATATTTTTATACATTGACTGCTAATATTTTGTTGAGAATTTTTGCATCTAAATTGATGAGATATTGGCTTGTAGGCAGTCTTTCTCCCTCCCTCTCTCTCTTCCTCTTTCTCTCCCTCTCTCTCTCTCTCTCTCTCATAAAGCCTATTTTCGGTTTTGTTATCAGGATAATACTATCTTCAGATAATAAATTGGAAATTTCCTTCTCTTCTGTTATCTGGAAGAGCTTGTGCAAAATTGGTGTTAATTCTTTTAAAAATGTTTAATATAATTTTGAAATTAAGTCATGTGGGCTTCCCCTGATTTCTTTTTCGAAGAGCTTTTAAATTATAGATTCAATTCCTTTAATGGTAACAAGAATATTCAGATTGCCTATTTAATCTTGATTGAATTTTGATAATTTGTGGATTTTGAGGAATTAATCTATTTTTCCTAAATTTTCAGATTTATGAGTGTAAATTTGTTTGTAGTGTTCTCTTATTATCTTTTTAATGGCTGTAAAATCTGCCGTTATTTCCCTTATTACTTCCAAAAATTGGTGATTGTGTTTTCTCTCTTTTTATGTTTGTCAGTGTTGCTAGAGATATTTTACTGATGTTTTGAAGAGGCAGGATTTTGTTTCATTCATTCTGTTCATTCATTTTTCTATTATCCTACTTTCAACATTATTGATTTCTGCAGGTGTCTTTACTCTTTTCTTCCTTCTGTTTCTCTGAGTTTATTTCCTCCCTTTTCTTGATGGGGAATTTGTATTCTTAAATTAAGACCCTTTCTTTTTTCTAATGTAAGTTCCTAGTACTATAAGTGTTCTTCTCAGCACTGCTTTAGTTGCATTTCACATATTTTGATATGTTGTATTTTCATTTACATTCCATTCTATTGATATGTATTAATATTTCCTTTGAGACTTCCTTTTTGATCTATGGATTATTTACAAGTGTGTTGTTTAACTTCCATGTGTATAAAGATTTTCCTGTTGTCTTTCTGTTATTGATTTCTACTTTGATTCCATTATGGTCAGAGAACACAATCATTATTATTTTAATTCTTTTAATTTTGTTGTGGATAGTTTTATGTCCCAGGATGTGGTTTGTCTTGGGGAATGTTCCATATACACTTGAATAAAAAGTGTATCTGCTGTTGTTGAGTGGTGTGTTCTATAGATTTCAACTGGATCCTGTTGATTGATTGTGCTGTTTAGGTCTTCTCCATTGCTGATTTATAGTCTAATAGTTAGTAAGAAGGGAATGTTGAAGTCTCCAACTATAATTGTGGATTTGTCTATTTCCCTTTTCAGTTCTATCAGTTTTTTGCTTCACACGTATTTTGTGTTTTCTGTTCTTTATATTCTGTTGTCAAACATATTCTGTCATTTGATTCATATACATTTAGGATTATTATGTCTTCCTGGCGAGTGATTATTTTATCATTATAAGTAATGTCCCTCTTTTCTCTAGTATTTGTTTTTGCTCTGAAATCTATTTTATCTGGTATTAATACAGTCATTCCCAGGTTTTTAAACTAATGCTTGTATCTTTTCCCATCTTTTTACTTTCAGCCTACAAATGTCATTAAATTAGAAGTGAGTTTCTTTTTAATGGCATATAGTTGAGTCGTATTTCTTTATATTCTATGGCAATTTTTGTCTTTCTTATTGCTGAATTTAGACTGCTTATATTTCAGATAATTATTGATCTGTCAGGGCTAAAATCTGCCACTGCATTATTTGTTTTCTGTATGTTTATTCTGTTTCTCATCCCTGTTTCCCTTGTTTTCCTGTGGATTATTGAACATTTATTAGAATTTTGTTTGATTTCTATTTAGGGATCTTTACATAGTTTCCACAGTGGCTCTGGAATACAGAATTATAATATATATATGTGACTTACAGTTCACTGTTATCAACATTATATCACTTGGAATTAATTGTGAAAAACTGACTTCCATTTAGTACGATTTCTTTTCCTCCTTTTTATTTATTTATTTGTTTATTTAACATCTTTATTGGAGTATAATTGCTTTACAATGGTGTGTTAGTTTCTGCTTTATAACAAAGTGAATCAGCAATACATATACACATATCCCCATATCTCTTCCCTCTTGTGTGTCCCTCCCACACTCCCTATCCCACGCCCTTAGGTGGACACAAAGCACTAAGCTGATCTCCCTGTGCTATGCAGCCACTTCTCACTAGCTATCTATTTTACATTTGGTAGTGTATATATGTCCATGCCACTCTCTCACTTTGTCGCAGCTTACCCTTCCCCCTCCCTGTGACCTCAAGTCCTTTATTCTGTTTGCTAGTATTTCGTTGAGGATTTTTGCATCTATGTTCATCAGTGATATTGGCCTGTAATTTTCTTTCTTTGTGACATCTTTGTCTGGTTTTGGTATCAGGGTGATGCTGGCCTCATAGAATGAGTTTGGGAGTGCTCCTCCCTCTGCTATACTTTGGAAGAGTTTGAGAAGGATAGGTGTTAGCTCTTCTCTGAATGTTTGATAGAATTTGCCTCTAAAGCCATCTGGTCCTGGGCTTTTGTTTGTTGGAAGATTGTTAATCACAGTCTCAATTTCAGTGCTTGTGATTGGTCTGTTTATATTTTCAATTTCTTCCTGGTTCAATCTCAGAAGGTTGTGCTTTTCTAAGAATTTGTCCACTTCCTCCAGGTTGTCCATTTTATTCGCATAGAATTCCTTGTAGTAATCTCTCATGATCCTTTGTTTTTCTGCAGTGTCAGTTGTTACTTCACTGTTTTCATTACTAATTCTATTGATTTGAGTCTTCTCTGTTTTTTCTTGATGAGTCTGGCTAATGGTTTATCAATTTTGTTTATCTTCTCAAAGAACCAGCTTTTGGTTTTATTGATCTTTGCTATTGTTTCCTTCATTTCTTTTTCATTTATTTCTGATCTGATCGTTATGATTTCTTTCCTTATGCTAACTTTGGGGTTTTTTTTTTGTACTTTCTCTAATTGCTTTAGGGGTAAGGTTAGATTATTTGAGATGTTTCTTGTTTCTTGCAGTAGAATTGTATTGCTATAAACTTCCCTCTTAGAACTGCTTTTGCTGCATCCCATAGGTTTTGGGTCATCGTGTTTTCATTGTCATTTGTTTCTAGGTATTTTTTGATTTCCTCTTTGATTTCTTCAGTGATCTCTTGGTTATTCAGTAGTGTATTGTTTAGCCTCCATGTGTTTGTATATTTTAGTTTTAAGATTTTTTTTTTTTTTTAGTTTTCATTATTTTATGTGACTTGGCATAGATTTCTTTGGGTTTATTCTGTTTTAGGTTGTTATGCTTCTTGAACCTATAAATTTGGATGGATGGATGCCTTAAATCCTTGTCAGGTAATTCCAACATCTGGTTCATCTTGGTATGTGTGTCAAATGATTATCTTTTCTTATTCAAATTATGATTTTCTTGGTTCTTGGTACTACAAATTATATTTTGCTATGTCCTGAGTTTTTGCCCAGGAAACGCTGAGCCCTACTTGACCTTTCATTTTAGCAGACAATGGTCCTCATTAGGTTTAGCAATCAGGTCCTGGCCTACTTGGTGGGCTGTAGTTCCAATGGCAATTTCATGTTCAGAGCCTTTGCAGTGCTATTTGTGTCTGCTGGGTTTATTTTGTACTCTTGGTGCCCCCTCCTATCCATCCTAAGAGGGTTGAAAGGTTTTCCCTCAGCTAGATCTCTGTCTCTCAGTGGGATAGCGAGTCAAAGAGGTTTTCCAGTTTGGCCTGTTTGTTGTGCTGCATCTCCTTTACTGTTTCTGCCTGGAATTACCCAGAGGGGGGAGGTCTTAGGCCCACAAAGACAAAGGGACTTCCCAGACAAGGCTGGCAGTGTGTGATGAGCCTGCCTGAGTTGTTTTCTTTGGGTAGGTTTTGTGTCAGGGCATGAGGACTGGGGGACCTTCCTCTATTGAGTGGGGAAGTAAGACATCCTGATTCTCTGCTGTTCCTACAGTCCTAGGGTCTTAAACCAGATCTTCTTTTTCTAACCACCTTTCAGAGCTCTGCTCTGGTTGTATCTTGCATTATTTTCAGGGTTGTTCGGACTGTTCATCCTGTTCATTTTTTACTGTTTACTCCTAATATAACAAAAATAAAAGCTCCATGAGGGAAGGAATTTGTGTCCCTTTTGTTTTCTGCTGTATCCCAAAGTACAAGGAGTGGTGTCTAGCACCATTGAATAAACTACCAAGCAGAGTTTTATCTGACTAACAGCACAGCAGAAACATCACTTGCTTGCAGCTGAAGCAGATACTTCCAATACAACACACAGTAAGAAAGAACACCTTGATTTTCCCTGATGCATTAGCAACAAATGCTATTAAAAACAGAAAATGCTTTGCACACCCAACTTTATACACATTGGCTTGTAGTCATCTCTTTTAGGAGGTCCACAGATATATCAAAGTTCATTAACCTTTCTTCCAAACCTTTCTTTTATTGTCCAATATCTAATCTGGGACTTAGATAAAAGTGCCCATCCAACTGAAAGAAACTAGAAATTATCTTAGACATTTCTCTCCTTATCACCAACATGCAACATGTCACCAAGTCTTGTTGAATTTTATCATAAATGTATGGATGTACTGTAGTGTTTTTATATCTATTTTCTGTTCTCTCATCTCTCTTCTGCTTTGCTTGGGTCATTGTAATTTCTCTCCTGGTGAACTCCAAGACCCCCTTCCTATCTCTGAGTCTCTAATTCTGCTCTGCCTCCATGCACCCACTATATTGCCTCCTTGGTAATCTTCCTAAAGTTTGCACAAGGCCTTTCATCTGTGCACAGCAACCATAAGTGTAACAATAACAACAGTTTACTCTTGGACTGCTACTGAACACTTCAAAAGTCCAAATAGAAATACATAATAAGTGCCAACCACACACCAGATTTCAAAGACTTGGTACAAAAAAAGGAAATAAAGTACCTCACTAATAATTTTATATTGACTATATATAGAAATAGTAGTATTTTGAATATACTGTAATTTAAAAAAATACATTGTTAAAATTAATTCACCTGTTTAGTTTTATTTTTTATGTGATATAAGAAAAATTTTAATTACACAGAGGTCTGTATTTTATTTCACTTTCTATTCATCATATTTCTATTGGATATTACTTACATCTCTACTGCTCTAGATTATAAGGCCCTTCCCTTTTCTCTAATCTGGTCTCTGCCATTCTCCTACAGGATTCTGAATTCTAGTTTAGCTGAACCTCTGGAAGTTCCTCACACAGTGTGATTTAAGTAAGTTCCTTAATATCTCTGAGTCTCTTTCCTCATTTGAAAATTGAGCATAATAATAAAACCTTCCTCACAGGGTATTTTTAAAAATTTATTTATTTAAGTTATTTACTTTTGGCTGTTGGGTCTTCATTGCTCTTTGCGGGCTTTCTCTAGTTGTGGCAAGTGGGGGCTACCCTTTGTTGAGGTGTGCAGGCTTCTCATTGCAGTGGCTTCTCTTGTTGCAGAGCATGGGTTTTAGGCACGTGGGCTTCAGTAGTTGTGGCTTACAGGCTTTAAAGTGCAGGCTCAGTAGTTGCGGTGCATGGGTTTGGTTGCTCCATGACATGTGGGATCGTCCCAGACCAGGGCTTGAACCCATGTCCCCTGCATTGGCAGGTGGATTCTTAACCACTGCACCACCAGGGAAGCCCCCTCACAGGGTATTTATGAGGATTAAATTAGATTGTGCATGTAAAAAACCTTAAGGAGTTTCCAACTTCAGCGCTCAACAAATATTAGCTGTAAGTGTCATTAAAAATGGATCTCTCAAGTTCCAGTTCCTGCATAGCAGGGTAAGGAGCTCTGTAGAATGGCTTTCCAATGAAATAAGCATAACTGGTAAAAATTATTTTTAGAAAAAGTTTAAGTTTGTGGAGGACTTCAGTTTCAGGTCTAACATCTAACAAACTTGGAAAGAGTCACTCTTACCCTTGCCACGAGAAAAATCTGAATAACTTGAAAATCAATGACTTTTCCTGGAACCAGCAGAGAACTGCAATCACAGGGCAAACCATCACCCAAATCTGGAGAGACGGGAGAACACAGAGAGCCACAGCTGAGGTCTGCTTACCTGGAGCAGAAGCCACTGGAGCCATAAACTGATAGGAATGCTCAAAGGGTAATCCTGACAAGTTGCTGGAGACTACATGTAGTAGTCAGGGTTCTCCAGAGAAACAGAACCAATAGGAGTATATATGTAGATATGCATACACATACGTATAATACGGAGAGAGAGTAATTTTAAATAATCAGCTCATTCAGTTGTGGAGACTGGCAAATCCAAAGCCTACAAGGCAAGGCTGTAGGCTGTAACTCAAGGGAAGAGTTTATGTTGTAGTCTCAAGTCCAAAGGTCACTTGGAGGCAGAAATCCTTCTTGCTCAGGGAGGTCCACCTTTTCTCTTATGGCCTTCAACTGATTGGGTAAGGCTCACCCACACCACAGAGGATAATTTGCTATACTCAAAGTTTGTCAATTTAAATGTTAATCTCATCTAGAAAAAAAAAAATCTTCATAGCCACATCTGGATGGGTGTTTGACCAAACAACTTGTCACCACCACCTAGCCAAGTCATTCCATAAAATGAACCATTATACTAAGTACAGGATAGTCTGGGAGTGAGACCCTTCAGAAGTCCCAGGCTTAGGGAAGTCACCACACATTCGTGTGTTACCTCCAGGAATTCCACCAGGTTCTCATTGCAAGAATCAAGGGAGAGCCTCTCAATGCTCTAGTGGGGCAGGAAAAACAATCTTTGGGATATACATCCCAGGTGGGGTGTTCTTTCCAAGAAGAGCCTACTCTTCAAGGAAAAGGTCTTACCAGAGCCTTGTGTGACCTGGGAAAGGCCCCTCCAGCCTCCCGATCTCCTGTCAGGGGGTGGAAGCCCCCCAGGGTGACTCATGTGTCAGCACTGCTGCTGGGCCTGTGGGTGTCTCTATGCTTTTTAAAAGATAAACAGCAATACTTAAGATTTCAAGGATCAAAGATAATTGAGATAACTCTGATCTTCCTATGAGTTTCAATCACCCATCTGTAAATTTAGAACAAGCCTGACACTCAGACACTGGAGCAGAACTCTGGCTGTCCCTCTGCTGAGACCCGCAATGCTCACTTTGGCCCCAAGCCACCTCTGAACAACTGGAGCGTCCCCTGGCCACCGCTGCCTTTCATCTCCTCTGCCTCACTCCCCTGCCAGTGAATCCTTTTATTATGTTAAACTGGGATGTCAGTACTGGAATTAGAAAGGAAACTACCAGCTGCTTTGTCCTCCAGGAAGCACTAATTAGCCAGCAGCCAGGATCTCAGGCGACAAAGGGATGCATGCGGGCTAATTACCAGCTAGCTGCCTCTGCAGCTAGCCACCTGAGGTGGCTCAGGCAGCAGCACCTACACTTCAGGGCTGAGATATTTTTAGGATCTGGAATTTCCTCCTGGCCCTTATCTTGCTTTTGATGTCTTCATCTCACATCTCCTTTTGCAATAGCTTTCCCACTGGTCTCTGATTTCTAGCCAAACCATCCTGCACAAAACAGCCAAATTCATCACTTTAAACACAGGCCCAATCATATCATTTCCCATCCCCAGTTTGTCAGCATAATCCCCATGCTACATGCAAATTACAGTCCAGCCCTGAAGGCTTTATGTAAAGGGACCAAGCCCACCTTTCCAGCCTCCTGTCAGCCACTGCCCTCCTCAGCCCTACCCTAACCAGCACTTTCACCTCTAATGTGCTCACAATAATCGCCATGGGAGCTTTAAAGACAGAAACACAAACTGTACCCAGACCAATAAAGAACCTCAAGGTGTGGGGAAAGGGTATTGGTAGCATTCTAAAAGCTGCCCTGGGGACCCCACCGCTCAGCCAGGATGGAGGACTCTAGGGCAGGCAGAAGTTCAGGAGGGGGCTAGAATCAGTCTTGTGGGTAGGTCTGTGGAAGGTGTGTATCCTTCCAGCCAAAGCCTGCAGCACAGCCCTGTCCTTCCCTCATGACCATGACAAGTTAAGACCTACATCTTCCCTTCAACTCTGACCACACAGATGGGATCTGACATCGTGCTTCCCTCTTTCTGGATTCATCTGGTGAGTGTGAGGCCTCATTACTGAAAAGTGTGTTCTGCCCAGGCCAGGTCCTGGTTTGTGTCCAGTGTCCCTTTGGACACTGTCTACACTGAAGTCCAACCTGCAGCCTCCACTTTCCTCCACCTGACCCAGCTCCTACTTCCTCTCTGCTCAGAAGTCTTCTTAGCTGAGTCTGTTGCATGAAAATGCTTATAACAGGAGCTAAAATGGAAATTTTCTCCAGGCACCAGGATACAGTTGAAGTGTGATGGCAAAGTGATGTGTCAGACCACCTGGTGCAAAATTTACAAAAGAAAAAGATCTTCTTATAGGTTTCACACTCTCATCCTTTTGAGACACAGAGAGAGCAAGAGAGAAAGAGAGAGAGGGAGCAGGAACAGGGGGACGGGGGCGGGGGGGGGGTGATCTTCTTGATGTGAGCATGGCTGCCACATGCAGGATCCACACCCCTTACCACACAGGTGGAAGTGTCTGTGGCTCTCTACTTTCTGTCGCAGAGCTAGAGAGAGGCCTTCTAAGAACTCTCTGCAAGTCTTGTTTTGGGAGACACCACTACTGTGATGCTCTGGGCACCATAGAGGCTGAGGCAGCCTCTGGTGGCCTTGGTCCACCCACCTTGGTCCAGTCTGTCGGGAGCAGGATGCCAATGTGTCTTCTGGACCAGAGAGGGGAGCTGGAGCCGCTCCAGGGATGGCTGGGAGTGGTGATGGCAGGGATGAAGAAACATGGCGCCCCAGGAATGCAATACTGTGACTGTTGTAGGAATTGCAGGTAAAGAGGTCTCCAGGCATGGGAATCTCTCAAGAAAAACCCCTGGAAGAAAAGAGTTGGCTTCCACCATTTGTGGGTCCTCTTTCCTGTCTGGCCAACTGGTCCCTTCCTGGTCTCTCCGGCTGCAGTGGCTGCTGGCCCAGGCCAGCATTCTCCTTTCCACAGCCTTCTACTGGGCCAGAAACACATTTATTCAAAACCACAATCTGTCCAAAATTAAACAGAAGAGAGCAGTCATCCAAACTAAAAGAAGGAGAAGGCAAGGGGGAAGAGAAGCACAATTCCTCTATCTCCTGGCACTGCCCCCTATCCTATGTCCCCTGGTGGGGTCGCTGAGCACTGGGGAAGGGAGGGGAGGGGTCCTGCTGCTGAGGGTTCAGCTGCAGGTTGATGCCTTGCACGGGGCTCCTCGTTGATGAACCAGGCAGGGCTACCACCACCTGGGATGCACGGTAAAGTCAGGGCCTGCCCACCTTCTCAGGACGACTAGAAAGAGGCTACCTCCACTGGATAAATCTCAAAGGGATGGTGGATGCCTCCTCCTCCTCCTTCTCTGTCTCTCAAATCCCAAGGATGCTTGTCTACCACCTCAATGACAGGCCCTTGAGGAACTTGCCTCCTTATTGCAAAGCCTTGCTTCATTGCTTTTCACTCCTCAAAGGGCTTTCACTTTTTACCTTTTTTGTTTTGCACTCCTGTACTGCCTAGTACCTACTTCAGTGTCTTATTTCCCCTGCTACCCTCCCATCTAGACAGAGACTGGAGCACTGACCGGCAGGAGCAGCGTCAGGTAGCATTTATTCTGCACCCACCCTGCACCAGGCACTGTGCTAAGCTCCCCACCTACCTTGTTGCTGGATTCCTCAAACCTCTGAGGTCAGCTTGTACTGCAGCCATTTTACAGATGAGAAGGCTGAGGCTTACAGAGGTGTATAACCCCAGGAGGTAAGAAAGCCAAGATTCTGACGAATGTTTTGCTTATTGAAGCACCTGGAAAATTGTGGGGCTCAGTGAAGATTTGATCAGTGAATAAATATTGTCTGGCTCTCGATCTACACCATTTAAGTGAACATGCAGAAGCCTCTTATAGCCCCGAATGGTTGCATCCTTTTTAAAAAGAAGCAACCAGGAATTTCCTGGTGGTCCAATGGTAAAGAATCCACCTTACAAGATCCCACATGCTGCGGGGCAACTAAACCGGCGTGCCTCAACTACTGAGCTCGCGTGCCTCAACTAGAGAGCCCGCGTGACGCGAACTACAGAGCCCACGCGCCCTGGAACCTGTGAGCCACAACTAAATAGAGAAAACCCACATTCCACTACTAGAGAGAAGCCCGTGTGTTGCAATGAATAGCCCACACACTGCAACAAAAGATCCCGCAGGCCTCAGTAAAGATCCCGTGGGCTGCGACTAAGACCTGACACAGCCAAAAATAAATAACAACAAAAACAAAACAAAACTAAAAAGACTCTGCAAACATTTCCTACACTGCTTTGTGTGGATATGACTTCAGTTTTTAAAAAAATAAAATTAAATTAAAAATTTAAAAAAAGCAATCATTTTAATTTATTTCTGAGCCATATCTATCACTTTATCAGAAATCAACTAAACTGAGGTTATTATGCCCCTTCTTTCAAAAACTTAAGTTTTAATTTCTTTACAATGTTGGTTTGAGGTTGACAGTATGTTTTTTCTCTGAAGAATTTTTTAACCATTTCTGACAAGGTGGATGAAACACTGCCTTTTAAATTTAAACATGCAAAAAGGTCCTCTGGGAATCTTGCAGGTTCTGACTCAGTGAGTCAGGGGTGGGGCCTGACATTTGGCATTTCCCACAAGCTCCCAGGTGATGCCAGAGCTGTTGGTCTGAGGAACACGCTTTGAGAAGCAAGGGATTGAACTTGACCTAGAGTTTGACTCACTCTATTTATAGAAATAAAGTATAAATTATATGATCCTTACTTCCAAGTGAGGAGGGCTGTCTAGCCCTAGGCAAAGACGACTGCTGTGAGTTGAACTGTGTCCCCCAAGAATTCATATGTTGAAGTCTTAACCCCCTGGTACCTCAGGAAGTGGCTTAATTTGGAAAATGGTCATCGCAGATGTGATCAGTTAAGAGCAACTTTTAACTAAGGTCAAACTGGAGTAAGGTGGGCCCCAGCTCACTGTGACTGGTGTCCTTATAAAAAGGAGAAATTGGACACAGAGACAGACATGCATGCAGGGAGCATGAAGATGAAGACACAGAAGGGGGGATGCTGCTACAAGCCAAGGGATGCCCAAGATGGCCCGCAAACCACCAGCAGCTGGGAGAGTCTGGGAAGAGTCTCCTTCATGACCCCCAGAAGGAACCAACGCTTGACGTCAGACTTCTGGCCTCCAGACTGTAATCTTCTGAGCCACTGAGTTTATGGTCCTTTGTTACGGCAGCCTTGGGAAACTTATATGAGGATGATGCATTTTCACAGTACAGCATTGCAAATCTCCCCCATGAAAAGGAGAATGGGGGCCTCCCTGCCTCACTTCATTAATTAGAAGCTTAGTGTAAGGAGCTGGGACATGCGTGACTTTTAAATGGCAGGTAATATGTGGAGCGTTACTCACTATTCCTTAATTAATACTTGCCTTGTCACTTCCTTTAATTACCTTTACTTGGCTTGGCTCCCTTACAGACCTGTCACCAGAATTTCTTGGTCAGCTGTATCTGCTTTCTCTTATTTCACCTGCTCCTTTCCTTACCTGCACCTTTCCTCACCTACGGCTCGAAGACTTCTCCCCAAGGAGCCAAAGTCTCCTTGGCTGTGTGTGTGCATTTTCACTTGGTTTACACTCTGTCATGTTCATCAGAGTCCCTGGGGGCTGTCTCATCTCTGATACATATGTGAGTGAAAAGATACTGTCTGCCATATCAGTAAACAAAGGATGTTGTGGCCATCAAGCCATCATATTACAGCCACTCTGATGGTGAGACCTGAGGAAGCTCACGATGGAAACAGGATGCCCATCATCAAGCCCTCAGTCACTGCAGCCACCACTGATGGTGCACCCTGAGGAAACTCAGGATGAGAAAGAACAGGATACTGGCCCCAGAGAGCCAAGGTGCATATCAAAGGAATGATTTCAATGAGCCCAGACTCTTGCATCTGCCCATATACAGAAAAGCGCTAAATTTCTTAACATGAGATGTCTGGTTTCCTTTAATTAACAGTAATCTTTGGATGTTCCGACTACCTGGTCTTTTTGCAAAAACTCCTATAAATCCTGGCTCCTCCCTTACCTCTTTGGAGCAGTCCCTCAGAGCTAAGAAGCTGTATCCCGGGCTTACGTCCTCAGTTTTGTCCACCAAATAAAACTTTTAGGTTGTGCACTTCTTTCAGTCAACAGATACAATTCTGAAGATGACCCCCAAGATTCTGTTTCCTGGTTATTCAATCAGATGCTAATCTAGGGGCTTCTGCGAAAGGATTTCCTAGATGTAATTATTGTCCCAAGTTGGTTAACCTTAAAGTTGATAAGGGTGTTACTTGGTGGGGCAGCAGTCAGGCAGGCAAGCTTTTTAAAAGCAGAGTTTTTTTCAATCTGGGTGCAGAAGAGGAAGTCAGTTTCCAAGCATGAGAAGGATTTGACACACCATTCGTGGCTTGAAGATGTGGAGGGCATTGCACATGTCAAAGAGTGTGGGCAGCCTCTTGCAGCTGAGAGCAGTCCCTGACTGACAGCCCAAAAGGAAATGGGGACCTCAATCCTGCAACCACTAGGAACTAACTTCTGCTACCAACTTGGATGATCTGAGAAGCAGATTCTCCCCAATCTCCAGATAAGAGCCCTGTCCAGGTAACACCTTGATTTAGATTTGTGAGACCCAGAGCAGAGAACTCAGATGAGCCCTCTTGAACTTTTGCCCTACAGAACTCTGAGGTAATGAGTCGTATTGTTTTAAGTTGCTACATTGGTGGTTATTTGTTACAAAGCAGTAGATAACTAATACACTCTCCAACCTAACAGAGTCCTGAAGGGCATTGCTGGTTTCCTCCCCCCTCCCCCAACCTCACTGCACAGGAAGAGTGCTGAGCCCCAGGTAGGACCTTTTGGATGACTGACCAGGGCTTCTTGGTAATCTCATGTTCCACTTGTGCTGTGGGAACTAGGTTGCTATGGTTTCTCTGAGTTTGCTGTTGAAAACCTACCATAAAGCCAGACTCCCACAATGCTTCCTGCAACAGGATCTCTTATCAGTTGAAAATAAGTGAGACACTGTGAACATCTATAGTATAGAAATAGCTCTGCTCCAGTCAAATTAAATGATTTTAATAATTAACATCAAGTCCTGGATATGAAAATAAACCTGAGTGGAAGAAAAATAGTGACAGAAGAAAACCACCTTCCTGTTGCTGAAGCCAAAGCTCATCAGCTGATTTTTATTTGGCTATACATTCCCTCCAGTAAAATGAGTGTTAATGTGTTGACACAGGTGTCAGTGCAAAACGGACTTGCTCAGTCCACCTCCACCCCTGCCTTCCTGCCCTGATTCACAATGAGGCAGGCAAGCCCCCACCTCTGTTAAGAGGCACAGTGTCCAGGGCTTCAGGTGGCAGCTGAGTGGTTCCCCAGGGCGTGCACTGCTACCTGCAGACCTGAGGGTGCTCATCTCCAAGTCCTGTCCACCCGCCCCAGCTGACAGCAGGTGCTGTTCTCCCTGCCTCACCTTCCCTGCACCCCCTTCCCTGTTAGCATCTTCTTTCTCATCCACTGCCCCTGCCCTTTCTAGACTTAACTAAGTCTCTCTGTGGGCATGCTTCTGAGAACATGGGACAGTCACCAGACTTTACATTTCTTTGATTGCTCGGGTGGCTGGGAGAGTGAATGGCTCTGGAGGGACCAGGGGAGCCCAGGGGACTCACAGAGCCACCAGCTGCCAGGACTGACTCACGACAGGGATGTGTAACAGAAGCCCATCCTCGCCCACAGTGCCATTATGAGCAAGTCAGGACTTTACCTCTTTGAACACCAGGCTATCCACCTTTAAAACTGGCGGAATACTAGTACCCACTTCACAGGCCTATTGCCAGAGTTTGAAAAAAGAATGCAAGTAGGTGGATTCGAATTGTATTGTATGATGGGTATATGGTCAGTACTAAGCAAGCATCAGTTATTTCAACATATCACATAAAAGTAATGGGACTTTGCTTTGTAAATTAAAAAAAATTTTCCCCTGAACCACTATCCCTTTTGTGTCTGATTTTATTTGGATTATTTGGATAGCAGTGAACAGGGAGGGCCCCTGGGTATAGGGTCAGAAATACTAAAAAGAAGCCTCAATGCAGACTCTTGCTATTTGTATAACTTGGGGAAATCGCTTCCCCTCCCACCTGGTTCTCTCTGACCCCTCCCCCGTGGGTAAGGGACTTGCTGACACCATGATGCCCGGGAGAGCAGCCTTTACCCTGCAGTGGGCTGCTGTAAGCCAGCTTTCAGGTGCTGGCCTCGTTGCCTGTACAGAGGAGGTGAGGCACCCGGCTGGGTCACAATGCCTCAGGGAGGAGCTGACATCACGTGCTGCATGGCTCCTGAGTAGAGACCTTTGGTCTGTTGTTGCTGTTTTGTTTGTAATTACCTTGGCATGCCGTTGCATGAAGGGAGGTGGCAACTTTCTAAAAGCTGCAAACATTCTAAAAGTACGAGAGGAGGGGTTTCTTTCCAGTTGTTAGTCTACTACCTTCTCAGCTGTTATTGAATTCAGGGATTTTAAAAGCAAGACAGGCCGTCCGGCTCCCTTGGATCCTCCTAAGGAAAAAGGCACTCAGCCTTTTCTCTCCTCCATCAGCTCGGAACGGCTTGCTGTCAAACTCCAGCCCCAGCAGCGTAAAAGTTGCTCTAACAAGTTAGTGGTATTCTGAGCTGCAAAATCCAGAAGTCACTTTCCAGTCTTTATGGCATTTAACTTCTCTGCAGCATTTGGTCTTTCAATGCTCCCTCTCAGAACTTCTCACCTCACCTCCCTTGAGAGCATCCTCCCTTGTCTTTCTCCCTTCTTTGGTCTCTGTGAGGCCGCAGGGCTAGTCCTGGCTCTCCAGATTCAATGGTTCCATTTTCAGTAATTTTGCTAGCCAGCTGATGTCACACTGGTGCTTGAAACCAGCTCAGGTGTGGGTATTTATACCATGGAAATTGTCAAAAACTACAATTCGGGACCTTTTCTTTTCCTTTCCAGTAAAGCTGGTGTTAAACTGTTGGTAGTTAAGGGCTCATCTTGCTCTGCCCACGTCTTAAACACTGCGGTTCCTTAATGTTTCTGTCTTCAGGTCTTTTTCTTTTCTGTGCTCTCCCATGATTGATTTATTCTGCACTGCACCTTCTGTATACTTCTGCATGTGAATGACTCCCATGCCTACCTTACTTTTCTTTCATCTCCAGTCTTACATAGCAAACAGACTACTGTCCAATTATCGTCTGAGTGAGGAATGTCCAAACCCAGTGTACAGATCCATGTGGGCAAGCCTGCCCAGGCCCGGCTTCTCTGCTCGGGAACGACGCCCTGTCTTCAGGAAGCCTGTCCCCTCACATCCTCCACAGCTCTCATCCTACTTCCCAAAGAGCTCTGAAACTCTCCACTGCTCTCCATCTACACTGCAGACCACCTAGTTCAAGCCATCATCATCTCTCACCCACACCCGCCTCCCGACAAGCCCTTTGTATCCACTCTTGTCTGACGCTCATTATTTCTCCATATGGTAGAAAGATGAAATGTTTGACCCTGCAAACCACGGTCTTCCTGTTTAAACTCTCCTGATGGTGTCCGTGGTCCTTAGAAGGAGAAACCCTTAGCAGATTTATGCAGCCCCCCTCCAGCCTCATCTGCATCAGCCCCTCCCCTCTCTCCCCAGCAGAGTCCCTGTCTCTGTCTCTCCCTGCCTTGGGGGCAGACTGCCACCTCTGTTGGAGCCCCATCCTCTGCATCCGCGTGGGCACCCCTTTCACTGGTGGACACTGCTCACTCTTCATTCTCAGCCCAACTGCTCCACACTTGGGCCACCTTCCCCTCCTCCCTTGGTCACAGAAGTCCTGGATCCACTGCCAGCAGTGCCCAGATCTTCTCTGTTGTGACACTCGTCACCTCTCCTTGACCATTGCTCGTCTGATTTCTGGAAGGTGGAGACTGTCCTGTACTCACACCGGTGCCAACCCTCGGACCCGGCTCCACATCTTGCCTAGTCATTAAAATCACAGCTTCTTTAACCCATTGCTTTCTTTTTTTCAGGAGCACCTCCGTTGGGTCAGGCCCTTCTGGATTTTGCTTCAGGCTGATAGCTACTTTTATACCTTCAATCATTCTGTCATCCAGACCATTTTCTGCATGGTTTCCATAGTGCTACAGTGCAAGACTGAATACGTCATTCCTCTGCTGAAGTTTCCCGTGATGAAAGCCATGGTTCCTTGGCACAGCAGAGGGTGACCGGCAGCCTGGCGCTTGCCCTCAAGCACGTGTTCCATCATAGAGCCCATCACTCCCACCCCAACATCTCACCTTCACCACACTTTGGTCTTCAGGTGTCATGTCCTCCAGGACAATGTCACCGGTCCTCAAAGTCAAAGACCCTGTCCTGGTGCCCCCAGTACCTGGGCATACTTCCAAAGGACACTTAACCTCCACCTTGGAAAAATTAGTTTGCTGATATCCTGAAGGCAAGACCCTCCCTTTGTGCATCTTATGTCCCCAACCATGGACGCAGTGACAGGTGCAGAGTCAGATGCTCAAGGCGAGTTGTTGGCTGATTGCAGTAAATTAACAAAGGACTTGTGTGTACAGGACTGTCTACTGCTCCTTAAACAAAGCAAGAAGCTCTTAGGTTATCCTTTCAACAGTATCCTGCTCTTCAGCTCCATTGTTTGATATCAGTGGGACCACGTCCACAGAAACTTCACAAAACCAGGTTCCCTGACAGTCATGAAAGGACCCAGCCCTCCTTGTTTCAGTGTCACTTGTGAGAAGTGTATTTTAAATTAGGCTGGTGTATAATTACGGCATTTCCCCTCAGCTCATGTCTATGCTTCGTTTTCTTATTGAAATGTGATTACTAAGTAGAAAAATAAAAAATCTTCCTAGTTGCTTGCTGCTGTGAGGCCAAGGTACTGTTTTTCTTGCTGTGTTGACAGCAATTACTGCATCTGATTTTGCCTTCAGAAAGAGTCTCAGGACACAGAGGCCTGAATTTCCAAGTGTGCAAGTTCACTATGGTTTCCCCAACTCAGGCCACCTCCTCCCTTATATTTACTTTATATTTTATCTCATTTCAAAAATAATTTGAAGAATATTGATCCTAGAAGTCTGGGTTTGTCATGGTACTATAAAGCATTTTTAAAGTCTATCCTTCATTCAGATTTCCTTAGTTTTCACCTTTTCTCCTTTTTCTGTGCCAGGGCCCTATCCAGGATCCCACATTCCATTTAGTCATCATGTCTCTTTAGGCTCCTCTTGGCTATAAGAGATTCTCAGACTCTCCTTGTTTTTGATGACCTTGACCATTTTGAGGAGTACTGGTCAGGTATTTTGTAGAATATCCTTCAGTTTGGATTTGTCTCATGTTTTTCTCATGGTTACGCTGAGTTTGTGGGTTCTTGGGAGGAAGACCATAGAGGTAAGCTGCCATGCCCATCACATCACACCAAGGGCACACATGGTCCACATGACTCATCCCTGCTGAAGCTGGCTGAGGTCATGTTGGCCAGGTTTCCCCACTGTAGATTTACTCTTCTTCCCCCTTCTCATGCTCTGCACTTTGGAAGGAAGTCACCTAGAATGGAAGTCCATGCTTAAGGGCTGGGGACTTAAGCCAGCCACCTCTTTGTGGGCAGAATAGCTACATAAATTATTATTATTTTTATTTTTTTGGGTGTGTGGTACGCGGGCCTCTCACTGTTGTGGCCTCTCCCATTGCAGAGCACAGGCTCCGGACGCGCAGGCTCAGCGGCCATGGCTCATGGGCCCAGCCACTCTGCGGCATGTGGGATCTTCCCAGATTGGGGCACAAACCCGTGTCCCCTGCATCGGCAGGCGGATTCTCAACCACTGCGCCACCAGGGAAGCCCCATAAATTATTTAGAATTCTTTTGCATAGACATTTGTCTACTCCCACTTCTCATGTATGTATTTGAATATTAATTTCTATCAGTATGGAATCATAGATATTTATTTTATGCTCTGGATTATAGTCCAGTATGATATCATTAATTTTGTTGCCCAATTCTTTCAGCTTTGACCAGTGTCCCCTTGAGAAACCCATCATTTGGTTTGCTGAGCAGTACAAGATTCCCAACCTCATCTTATGCCACAACCCTGGAATCGACCACCTCTCCAAGAGCCTTGGTTCTCCTCAACCGGAGAATGATAAGAGAAACCAATCTCTGGACATTGAGTGTACTTGTTGCTACTGGGGTGAAAAATTTGCAGGAAAGTTGTTCCATTCATAATATATGCAGGACCATATGATCCTGCAATCTCACTCCCAGGCATAAATCTGGAGAAAATTCTAATTCAAAAAGATACATGCACCCCAATGTTCATAACAGCTCTATTTACAACAGCCAAGACATAGAAGCAACCTAAATGTCCATCAACAGATGAACAGATAAAGAAGATGCAGTGTATATACACAGTGGAATATTACCCAATCATAAAAAAGAATGAAATAATGCCATTTGCAGCAACATGGATGCACCTATAGATTGTCATACTAAGTGAAGTATGCCAGACAGAGAAAGACAGATATCATAAGATATTTCTTATATGTGGAATCTTTAAAAATGATACAAATGAACTTATTCACAAAACAGAAATAGACTCAGACATAGAAAACAAACTTATGGTTACCAAAGGGGAAAGGTGGGGAGGGATAAATTAGTAGTTTGGGATTAACAGATACACACTACTATGTTTAAAATAGGTAACCAACAAGGACCTATTGTATAGCACAGGGAAATATATTCAATATCTTGTAATAACCTATAATGGAAAAGAATCTGAAAAATAATATATATTATATATATATCTGAATCACTTTGCTGTACACCTGAAACTAACACATTGTAAATTAACTATACTTCAATTCAAAATGGCTTAAAAAATTAAAAATTAATATTAAAAAATGTATATATATATATGCAGGAATGTTGTTCCATTCAAAATATGTTAAGAATATTCTCCCAAATACTATTTGTTCTCAATAAAATCAAACTATAAAAGATGTATTTATCATGTCTTTTAGATTTTATTAGGTTTTCCAACATTACCACTTTTTTTTCTCTTGTTTTGCAATTTAATATTACTATCCTCTTCTTCTAAGCACACACATGAAATTCCAAAGTCATAGCTGAAGTCTAACTTCTGTTTTATCAGTTTCAGTCTTATCTCCTTTTCTTATTTATCAGTCAATCTAAAAGAGATTCAATATATCCCTTCTAACATCAGTTTAGAGATTATTTTATTTTCCTTTATTTAAGCTGATTCTAGTCTTGCCCAGGCTTTCTTGTCCAGCAGCTAGAACTTCAGGGCGTAAGAGGCATCATGACTTTGCACATGGGTAAGGTAATGCGTTCTGGATTGTGTCCAGTATTAGAACATTTGGCTGACCTTTCTGGTAGGAGCAGCACATTTAAGCAATGCCTTCGGTAAATGGTCTATAGTGAATCTCGGGTCCATTTCCTAGATCATCGCTGAAAGTTCAGAGTTCAGAATCTTATGAAAATAGCTTAAGCTTCTTTTTCTTTTTCTAGATGTGTTATTTTGCTGTTGCTCACATTATATTTCATCTGCCACTTTCCTGCAGCCTTGCTAGACTGTTTTACTTCCAAGATTGAATTTAATCATTGGCTATACCTGAAATGATGCTATGTGAGCTGTATCAGAAATAGACCTGCTAAATATGAGACTTTGCTCTTTCTAAATTAGAGAATCACTTTATACTTGTACATTTAGCTATGGGTGAGGGTTGAAATGCCATGAGAATACAAGTGTACCCTGATTCTTAAGCTTATGATGATTGCACAAAATGCTGAAAGTACCAGCAGTTTCTCAGAAGGGATTTCTGGCATATTCTGGCATCTTTTATTCAGGATGCATGAGGCCAATGGATAGGAGAAAGTAGCAGAAAAGGAAGATGCCAACTTCACCCATTTATGGTGAGTTTGTGTACAACACGGGGGAGGATTTACCCAGGTATGTATCATCCTTCTCCTGTAATTTTAAGTCAAGAGATTAATTCAGTGAATGCTAATTGAACATCTATTCTATGCCACATGTGTACTGGGGTTGGGCAGTCGAGGGGGAAGAACTCCTTCCCCAGTGCTAGCCCCTGGTATTTGTCCCTGTGCTTCCTCAGGGCTGAGGGCCAGCTTGAGAATCTTCACCTGGTTTAGATCATCTGCTCTGAATAAATTAAGGGGAGCTGAATTTATCCAGCCTGGCTACATCCGAGTGAGTGAATCTCAAATTTCTTATCTGTAGCCTTGAATATCACTACAATTCTGTTAGAAGTATTTATTTATTATTGTTTTACTTTTACCATCAGTTACCACTTGTCTCACTTTCTCATTGAAATATATCCCACATGAAATCATTAACTGCACATTCAAAAGTGCCATCTATGTTGGCCATGAGCCTGCTGAGGTGGTATTTTAAATTCTTCCATTTCATGCCAGACACGACAGCCTTGAAGGGAAGCAAGTGATTACCATGGCATTCAAAGATAGAACTCTGAATGCCACAAGCAGAATGTCACCGCTTGCAGTCAGCTGAAAGCCGTTTGGGTAATGTGCATTTCTTAATCATGATTAAGGGATGTAAAACATAACTACATTTTTAATTGTCAAATTAAACCTTATATATTTCAGGCATCAAAAAAAAACAAACCCACACCCTAATTCTCAGTCCTTCTAGAGCATGTTCTAACAAGATGAATATGAGTCTTGGGTCTGTTCAATGTGTTAACCCTGGGACCACCAGGCTTACTCCTTCCCTGGCCAGTGAGTTGGATGCGTCTGCTTGCAAAGTGAGCTCAGAGTGCTGGAGAAAGTCGAGTCTAATTAAGAGAGCTTCACCAGGTATCAAGTCAGGGTCCAGGAACATGCTAGTTCTGACTTGGCCACAAGAGGCAGGGCTTTTCAACAAGCACTGGCTCCCAGCCCAAGGCAGGGTTCTGGGTACTGGAGAGCCCAGCCCTGTGCTGTTGGCACCCATGCAACATTTAGGACACACTGGTACTAAAAATTTATTGCTATTTATCTTAAATTCAAATTTAGCTGGGTGTCCTATATCTTATCTGGTACCCCTAGTGAGGGGACACCTCCCAGCTAGCAGCAGAAGGAAGATCCAGGGACAGAAATGGCAAGAGAACATGTGTTCCATCACCCTATGACAAAGGGCCTCAGAAACTGGCTGCTGCAAGAGGCTTAAACAGTCCAAAGAGAGGGGACCTCCTTGGGCTGCAAGAAATGGAGAGAGTGGAGAGCACCTGTGCTCTTCATCTTCCCTGAAAGGTGATAATAAGGAAGCCACAACAGAGGCAGTCCTCCTGGAACACCTGAATGTCATTCTCTTGATCCCAATTCCTTTTTTTCCCCAGTTTTATTGAGAAATAATTGACATACATCACTGCATATGCTTAAGGCATACAGCATGATGATTTGATTTACATATTTTGTGAAATGATTACCACAGTACGTTCAGATCTTCTCATATACATACAATAAAAAGGAAAGAAAGAAAAAAGGAAAAAAACTTTCTCCTTATGATGAGAATTCATAAGATTTACTCTCTTAACAATTTAATGTACTAGCTACAGTCATCATGTCATATATTACATTCCTAGTAGTTATTTACCTTATAACTGGAAGTTTATTCCTTTTGACCACCTGCATCCAATTTCCCTTCCCCCTAACTTCCACTTCTGGTAACCACAAGTCTGATCTTTTTCTATGAGTTTTTTTGTTATTGCTGTTTGCTTTGTTTTTGTTTTAGATTTCACATATAAGTAAGATCATACAGTATTTGTGTTTCTCCATCTTACTTATTTCACTTAGCATCATGTCTTCAAGGTCAATACACATTGTTGCAAATGGTAGGATTTACTAATTTTTTTTGGCTAAATAATATGCCATTGTGTGTGTGTGTGTGTGTGTGTGTGTGTATATATACACACACATATATCAACATTTTTATCTGTTCATTCATCAGTGGATACTTAGGTTGTTTCCATGTCTTGGCTATTGTAAATTATGCTGCAATGAACATTGGGGTAGGGTATATGTATCTTTTCAAATTAGTGTTTTAGTTCCTTTTGGATATATTCTCAGGACTGGAATTGCTGGACCATATGGTAGTTCTATTTTTAGATTTTGAGGAACCACCATACTGTTTTTCACAGTGGCTGCACAAATTTACATTCCCACTAATAGTGCATAAGATTCTCTTTTCTCCACATCCTTACCAGCGTTTGCTGTTTCTTGTCTTTTTGATAATTGCTATTCTAACAAGTGTGACATGATACCTCATAGTTGTTTTATTTTTCATTTCCCTAATGACTAGTGATGTTGAGCATCTTTTCATGTATTTGTTGACCTTTCATATTTCTTCTTTGGAGAAATATCTATTCAGGTCCTTTGCCCATTTTTTAATTAGGTTATTTGTTTTGTTTTGTTTTGTTTTTTGCTATTGAGTGAGTTGTATGGGTTCTTTATAAATTTTGAATTAACCCTTATCAGATATATGGTTTGCATATTCTTTCCCATTCCATAGGTTTTCTTTTCACTTTGTTGATGGTTTAAAGAAGAACAAAGTGGGAGGAATCACACTTCCTGATTTCAAGATATACTTTAAAACTATAGTCATCAAAATAGTAAGGTAATGGCATAAAAACAAATAAATCAATGGAACAGAATCAAAAGCCCATAAATAAATCCAAGTATATACAATCAACTAATATTTGACCAGGGAGACAAGAACACTTAACGTAGCAAAGACAGTCTCTTCAATAAATGGTGCTGGGATAACTGGGTGTTCACATGTGAAAGGATGAAACTGGATTGATTCATAGCTTACACCATTTACAAAAAGTAACTCAAAATAGATTAAAAACTTAAATGTAAGACTCAAAACCATAAAACTCCTAGAAGAAAACATAAAGGAATAAATCTCCTTGACAGAGGTCTTGGTAATTATTTTTTGGATATGACACCTAAAGCACAAGCCATGAAATAAAAAATAAACAGTGGGACTACATCAAACTAAAAAGCTCCTGCACAGCAAAAGAAACCATGAACAAAGTGATTCCAGTTCTTCTTTTGGTGATTGAGAGGGGGACAGTGAAGGGCCTTGGGCTCCCCCTAGAGGCCAAGAGGAACCATCCTTGTACTGGGCAGAGAATGGTTCACTACTTCAACTCCAGCTGAGAAAGCAAGGTTCATGGAGTCACCCCTAACTCTATGAAAACATTTTAAAAGGCCTTCAATTCCCAGAAATCAGGAAACTTAGCAAATGAAGAGCAGGACTGGCATCGGTTGTCTACAGCTGTATCCATGCTGACTGGCCACTGTTTTGTTCACACAGTGTTTGGGCCACAAGCCTGGTTAAATAGTTGTAATAATCCCTGTTGGGGGCTTCCCTGGTGGTGCAGTGGTTGAGAGTCCGCCTGCCGATGCAGGGGACACGGGTTCGTGCCCCGGTCCGGGAGATCCCACATGACATGGAGCAGCTCGGCCTGTGAGCCATGGCCACTGGGCCTGCGCGTCCAGAGCCTGTGCTCCACAACAGGAGAGGCCGCGGCAGTGAGAGGCCCGCATACCACAAAATTAAAAAAAAAAATAATAATAATAATAATCCCTGTTGGTTAGGGGACAAGCCATACAAAGGTGATGGGGGCAGGCATGCGACAGTCCTGGAGGGGAAGGCAGGAAGCCATGATATTTGGTTCTCACATAAGCTAGCACTTACCTACTGGGACCTTGTTATGCTGTGTTGTAACTGCTATTATCATTAGGGTTACATTTGTATACTGTGAGGTTACTGAAAACAAGAATGTCTGTGATCTCTTGGGTCCAGAATGCAGTAGATACTCGAAAACTGAATCATTGAATGGATAGAAGACTGTGTGTATAGGTAATATCTTTTTAAAAAATTTTTAAATTAAATTTAATTTTTTTATACAGCAGGTTCTTATTAGTCATCAATTTTATACACATCAGTGTATACATATCAATCCCAATCACCCAATTCATCAGAACCCCACCCCCACCCCCCACCACTTTTCCCCCTTGGTGTCCATACATTTGTTCTCTACAACTGTGTCTCAATTTCTGCCCTGCACACTGGTTCATCTGTACCATTTTTCTAGGTTCCACATATATGTGTTAATATATGATATTTGTTTTTCTCTTTTGGACTTACTTCACTAGGTGTGACAGTCTCTAGATCCATCCACATCTCAACAAATGACCCAATTTTATTCCTTTTTATGGCTGAGTAATATTCCATTGTATATATGCACCACATCTTCTTTATACATTTGTCTGTCGATGGGCATTTAGGTTGCTTCCATGACCTGGCTTTGTAAATAGTGCTGCAATGAATATTAGGGTGCATGTGTCTTTTTAAATTATGGTTTTCTCTGGGTATATGCCCAGTAGTGGGATTGCTGGATCATATGGTAATTTTATTTTTAATTTTTTAGAGAACATCCATACTGTTCTGCATAGTGGTTGTATCAATTTACATTCCCACCAACAGTGCAAGAGGGTTCCCTTTTCTCCACACCTTCTCCAGCATTTGTGGTTTGTAGATTTTCTGATGACACCCATTGTAACTGGTGTGAGGTGGTACCTCATTGTAGTTTTGATTTGCATTTCTCTAATAATTAGTGATGTTGGGCTGTTTTTCCTGTGCTTTTTGGCAAACTGTATGTCTTCTTTGGAGAAATGTCTATTTAGGACTTCTGCCCATTTTTGGATTGGGTTGTTTGTTTTTTTAATATTGAGCTGCATGAGCTGTTTATATATTTTGGAGATTAATCCTTTGTCCATTGATTCATTTGCAAATATTTTCTCCCATTCTGAGGGTTGTCTTTTCGTCTTGTTTATGGTCCGGTCTTACATTTAGGTCTCGAATCCATTTTGAGATTATTTTTGTGTATGGTGTTAAGGAGTGTTCTAATTTCATTCTTTTACATGTAGCTGTCCAGTTTTCCCAGTACCATTTATTGAAGAGACTGTCTTTTCTCCATTGTATATCCTTGCCTCCTTTGTCATAGACTAGTTGACCATAGGTGTATGCGTTTATCTCTGGGCTTTCTATCTTGTTCCATTGATCTATGTTTCTGTTTTTGTGCCAGTACCATATTGTCTTGATTACCATAGCTTTGTAGTAGTCTGAAGTCAGCCAGTCTGATTCCTCCAGCTCCGTTTTTTTCCCTCAAGACTGCTTTGCCTATTTGGGGTCTTTTGTGTCTCCATACAAATTTGAAGAATTTTTGTTCTACTTCTGTAAAAAAAAAGCCACTGGTAATTTGATAGGGATTGCATTGAATCTGTAGATTGCTGTGGGTAGTATAGTCATTTTCACAATGTTGATTCTTCCAATCCAAGAACATGATATATCTCTCCATCTGTTGGTATCATCTTTAATTTCTTTCATCAGTGTCTTATAGTTTTCAGCATACAGATCTTTTGTCTCCCTAGGTAAGTTTATTCCTATGTATGTTATTCTTTTTGTTGCAGTGGTAAATGGGAGTGTTTCCTTAATTTCTCTTTCAGATTTTTCATTATTAGTGTATAGGAATGCAAGAGATTTCTTTGCATTAGTTTTGTATCCTGCTACTTTATCAGATTCATTGATTAGCTCTAGTAGATTTCTGGTGGCATCTTTAGGATTCTCTATGTATAGTATCATGTCATCTGCAAACTGTGACAGTTAGTTTTACTTCTTTTCCAATTTGTATTCCTTTTATTTATTTTTCTTCTCTGATTGCTGTGTCTACGACTTCCAAAACTCTGTTGAATAATAGTGGTGAGAGTGGACATCCTTGTCTTGTTCTTGATCTTAGAGGAAATGCTTTCAGTTTTTCTCCATTGAGAATGAAGTTTGCTGTCGGTTTGTCATATATGGCCTTTATTATGTTGAGGTAGGTTCCCTCTATGCCCACTTTCTGGAGAGTTTTTATCATAAATGGGTGCTGAATTTTGTCAAAAGATTTTTCTGCATCTATTGAGATGATCATAAGGTTTTTATTCTTTAATTTGTTAATATGGTGTATCACATTGATTGATTTGCATATACTGAAGAATTCTAGCATCCCTGGGATAAATTCCATTTGATCATGTTGTATGTTCCTTTTAATGTGTCATTGGATTCTGGTTGCTAGTACTTGGTTGAGGATTTTTGCATCTATATTCATCAGTGATATTGGTCTGTAATTTTCTATTTTTGTAGTATCTTTGTCTCGTTTTGGTATCAGGGTGATGGTGGCCTCATAGAATGAGTTTGGGAGGGCTCCTTCCTCCACAGTTTTTTGGAAGAGTTTGAGAAGGATGGGTGTTAGCTCTTCTCTAAATATTTGGTAGAATTCACCTGTGAAGCCATCTGGTCCTGGACTTTTGTTTGTTGGAAGATTTT
>NC_041224.1:73196365-73197090 GCF_002837175.3 Physeter macrocephalus
TCTTAGAACTGCTTTTGCTGCATCCCATAGGTTTTGGATCATTATGTTTTCATTGTCATTTGTCTCTAGGTGTTTTTTGATTTCCTCTTTGAATACTTCAGCTATCTCTTGGTTATTTAGTAACGTATTGTTTAGCCTCCATATGTTTATGTTTTTTACATTTTTTTTCCGTGTAATTCATTTCTGATCTCATAGCGTTGTCATCAGAAAAGATGCTTTGATATGATTTCAATTTTCTTAAATTTACTGAGGCTTGATTTGTGACCAAAGATGTGATCTAACCTGGAGAATGTTCTGTGCACACTTGAGAAGAAAGTGTAATCTGTTGTTTTTGTATGGAATGTCTTATAAATATCAATTAAATCTATCTGGTCCATTGTGTCATTTAAAGCTTCTGTTTCCTTATTTATTTTCATTTTGGATGATTTGTCCATTGGTTAAGGGAGGTGTTAATTACTTAATCCCCCACTATTATTGTGTTACTGTCGATTTCCTCTTTTATAGCTGTTAGCAGTTGCCTTATGTATTGAGATGCTCCTATGTTGTGTGCATATATATTTATAATTGTTATATCTTATTCTTGGATTGATCCCTTGATCATTATGTAGTGTCCTTCCTTGTCTCTTGTAAAATTGCTTATTTTAAAGTCTATTTTATCTGATATGAGTATAGCTACTCCAGCTTTCTTTTGATTTCCATTTGCATGGAATATCTTTTTCCATCCC
>NC_041224.1:73205025-73205389 GCF_002837175.3 Physeter macrocephalus
CTTGATTTGTGACCAAAGATGTGATCTAACCTGGAGAATGTTCTGTGCACACTTGAGAAGAAAGTGTAATCTGTTGTTTTTGTATGGAATGTCTTATAAATATCAATTAAATCTATCTGGTCCATTGTGTCATTTAAAGCTTCTGTTTCCTTATTTATTTTCATTTTGGATGATTTGTCCATTGGTTAAGGGAGGTGTTAATTACTTAATCCCCCACTATTATTGTGTTACTGTCGATTTCCTCTTTTATAGCTGTTAGCAGTTGCCTTATGTATTGAGATGCTCCTATGTTGTGTGCATATATATTTATAATTGTTATATCTTATTCTTGGATTGATCCCTTGATCATTATGTAGTGTCCTTC
>NC_041224.1:73205825-73223193 GCF_002837175.3 Physeter macrocephalus
GGGACCCCTATAATGCGAATGTTGTTGCATTTAATATTGTCCCAGAGGTCTCTTAGGCTGGCTTCATTTATTTTCATTCTTTTTTCTTTATTTTGTTCCACAGTCGTGAATTCCACCATTCTGTCTTCCAGGTCACTTATCTGTTATTCTGCCTCAGTTATTCTGCTATTTATTCCTTCTAGTGTAGTTTTCATTTCATTTATTGTATTGTTCATCTCTGTTTGTTCTTTAATTCTTCTAGGTCTTTGTTAAACATTTCCTGTACCTTCTCGATCTTTGTCTCCATTGTTTTTCCAAGGTCCAGGATCATCTTCACTATCATTATTCTGAATTCTTTTCTGAATCTGAATGAGATGCTTGCCAGGCAGAGTAATCTTGGTTATAGATTCTTCCCTTTCATTACTTTAAGTATATTGTGCCAACCCCTTCTGGCTTGTAGAGTTTCTGCTAAGAAATCAGCTGTTAACCTTATGGGAGTTTCCTTGTATGTTATTTGTCATTTTTCCCTTGCTGCTTTCAATAATTTTTCTTTGTCTTTAATTTTTGCCAGTTTGATTACTATGTGTCTCGGTGTGGTTCTCCTTGAGTTTATCCTGTGTGGGACTCTCTGCGCTTCCTGGAATTGGGTGGCTATTTATTTTCCCATGTTAGGGAAGTTTTCGACTACAATCTCTTCAAATATTTTCTCGGGTCCTTTCTATCTCTCTTCTCCTTCTGGGACCCCTATAATGCGAATGTTGTTGCATTTAATATTGTCCCAGAGGTCTCTTAGGCTGGCTTCATTTATTTTCATTCTTTTTTCTTTATTTTGTTCCACAGTCGTGAATTCCACCATTCTGTCTTCCAGGTCACTTATCTGTTATTCTGCCTCAGTTATTCTGCTATTTATTCCTTCTAGTGTAGTTTTCATTTCATTTATTGTATTGTTCATCTCTGTTTGTTCTTTAATTCTTCTAGGTCTTTGTTAAACATTTCCTGTACCTTCTCGATCTTTGTCTCCATTGTTTTTCCAAGGTCCAGGATCATCTTCACTATCATTATTCTGAATTCTTTTTCTGGAAGGTTGCCTATCTCCACTTCATTTAGTAGTTTTTCTTGGGTTTTATATTATTCCTTCATCTGGTACATAGCCCTCTGCCTTTTCATCTTGTCTATCTTTCTGTGAATGTGGTTTTTGTTCCACAGGCTGCAGGACTGTAGTTCTTCTTTCTTCTGCTGTCTGCCCTCTCATGGATGCGGCTATCTAAGAGGCTTGTGCAAGTTCAGTAATATCTTGAGAAATGGCCACCTAATGTATTTTAATTTGCAGTAAAGCAGGTTGCCACATATCTTCCCATCCATTGAATCAACAGTATGTATTTCTTCTGAGAGAGGGAAGATACCACCACAACCAACAGAAAAGCCATTGTTCAATATCCAGTTTCAACCACACTTTTCAGAGTCAGTCATGTTGAGATCCTAGATTTTCCAGGTCCAGAGCCAAATTTGGAGACCTGAGAAGAGAGCTTTGCTGTGAACCATTGCATATGACAGACACAGGCTGTGAGGAGAGTCCCTGACAGGAAAGGCTGTGTGAGAAGTTCCATGGAGAGAGAGAGACATGCAGACATGATTGTCCTTGGCCTGTTCAGGGGGGCAATATCCCGACAGGTTTGGGGAAACATGAGGACACTGGGACTGGTGCCCACTCCTTTGACTTCATCAGGACACACATCCAAGCAGAGTAGCCCTGGCGGGGGAGGTGAGGAGGGAAGGGAGCAGGACACTGAAGGATGGCTATGGGGAGTGGAGGTCCTAGACTTTGCATCCACCTGTAGAAACATCTGTACCTTTGGAATCTCAAAGGTGAGCCCTTGTGCTTCAAGTTCAGGAAGGATGGACCCCTAGCAGCCAACCCAGCAGACAGGACTCCGCACACCAGTGCCCTGATACTGACTTTAAAGGTGGGTGTATTTTTTTCCTTGGGCTGCTGTGTAAGTTACCACAAACTAAGTGGCTTAGAACAATAGAAATTTATTCTCTCACAGTTCAGGAAGCCAAAAGTCTGAAATCAAGATGACAGCAGGGCTCGTTCCCTCTGGAGGCTATGAGGCAAAATCATCCCCTGCCTCTCTCCTTTCTTCTGCTTGTCTTCTCTCTTCTGACTTCACCAAGTCAGGATCCTTGGCTTTCCCTGACTTGTACATGTATCATTCCAGCCTCTGACTCTATCTTCGTCTTCACATGGCCTTCTTCTCCATGTGACTCTCAAACCACCCTCTCCTTTCTTTTATAAAGATACCAGTCGTTGGATTTATGGTCCATTCTAAATCCAGGATTATTTCAAGATTCTTTGAAGTCCGATTCCAAAGAAGGTTCCATTCTGAGGTTCTGGGAGGATGTGAGTTTGGGGGGATGCCATTCAATCCACTACAGTGGAGTTAAAGTTCAGCATCAATTGTTGGGAAAAGATAAACACTCATTGATGGGGAAGATGGTTAGTATAATATAATGAAATAAAAAATTAAAATAGTTCTTTAACTGGGCTGGAAATATTCTTGCAATCATGTTATATATTGTTAACTTTCTAGTCATTATTATATTCTTAATTTTAAGTACATTATATCATTTGTAGTTTTTAGGTCTAATGACATTGTAGAGTGATCAGAGAACTTACAAGGATAAAATATATGTGAATTCAGGATAAAAGGATAAGTGCAAGTGTAGAATTCATGTGAATAAAAACACATATTAGGTTCAAATGGGGATTTGCTTTTCATTGTGTCTCTTGTTAAATGCTGTGGGTGTAGAATTGATGGAAAATTGATATATATCAGCATAGATGCCCCCACCCTGTGTGCCATTCTCATGGTGCCCTGCTCAGCTCTTTGCCCACTTTCCTCTTTCAGACTGTGTGCCCCTGTGTTTTCATAGTCATGGCCCATAGATTCCATGGGGTGGGAAGTGTCCTGGAGGGTGATCTCCTCCAAGATGTAACTCAGGGTCCTGCTATTGAGGCTGTTGAAGCATTTTCATCTTTGCAGTCACAACCAGAGACCAACACCTGGATGGAGGAGGCATGTCTGGAGGATGGGGCAGGCAGATGTTCATGCTGGCCCTACCTCCCTCTGGGCAGTGGTTTACCTTGGGGAGCAGAAGAAGACTTATGTCAACCTGTCTCTCTATCTTTTGTTGGATAGTTAGAACGTAGTCTAAATCACACTTTAAATTTTTAAATTCCTATTTTAAATTGGTGATGGTGATGTAGATCCAAGGCTGATACTCACTGAGACTTTTCTTCCAGCTTCATATTTCTGCAGGTCTCTAAAGATACAAGAGACCAATGAGGAAGTTAACACATTAGACAGAGGGTAGGGGAAAAACTAGGTAAATCAGAGTGTGGAGATGCTGAATGAGAGCTATATTATAGAAACATTCGAGAAAGTTGAATACACAGAACTTAGTTCTATACAAATGGAGTCCCAAGAATAAATCCCAGTACCTCATAATTTCCCAAGCTTGACATGTAAATTAAATTGTAATATGAATCATAGATTTTGTCAAAGATAAATACCTTTCATGCTTGTATGTACATTGTGCATGTGTGAAATATAATGAATATATTGATATAGATAGGTACACAAGTTGACAGAAATATGTTTTCTAAGAATAATATATAAAACATGGTATAAAAGTGGCATATTAAATTATGGATTTTTTAATTAAATTATGGACTTTTAAAATAAACATTTCAATATTAGTTTTTTATTATGAATTTATATAGCAACTTTGCTCTCAGAAATTCAAAGTGAATGGAATGAAAATGACTCCAATTTTCCTTTCAAGTTAAGAGGTCATAAGAGAAATCACGTATTTTAGACTTAAAAAGACATCTAGAAATCTTACTTTTTTCAGACATCTTATTTTTTCAGATGATTAATCTGAGGTCCAGTAAAAACTGACTAGAGAATGTACAATCTCTCCATTAGACATATTACATCTGTCAGTGACACCAGATCTCCTTCTGGTTCAACAGTGGACTGAACCAAGATTCATGTCTAAAACTCCAGTTCAATCATTACTCTTAAGAGTCCAACTCAAACAATGGATTTCATTAAACTTCATCACTATAAATTTATAAATAAATTTATAATTACCCAGAATGTTTCCAAATTAAGCCTCTATATTTTACAAGAACAATTAATGAAATTATCACATCAATAAAGGTTAAAAGAAGAAAATTTTTTATTTTTGAGTATCCCCTGTATTTACTATTGTCTGTGGCTCTCACTGTTGGCTGTACAATTTAATCACTTGAAGACCTGGACTCCGGAACCCCACCCCAGATATTCTTCTATCTTTGGTCAGGAGGTGGGTACCAGGCAGCATCGTCATTTGTAAAGTGCCTTCAATGATTCAAATGTGCAGCCAGAGTTGGGAACCACTGGTCTAGCAATTTTCCTTTTCTTATTGGGTCTTCTGAAGTACAGCCATTAGGATCAGTGTGAAATTAAAAGTTAATAAGGTAGTCAGAATTGGGGGGTCTGAACTATCTATGTTAAGATATACTAACCTAGCCTTATAGGCATTCACTTTGCTTCATATACATTTAAACCACACCCACCACCACCCTCACCACCCCCCACCCTGCACTTCTGGGTTCCCACCTATGTAACTCTCCCAAAGTTTACCAGCCCTTTCTCTAGATCCTGACTCTATTTCTTCACCACAAATAAATTTGAATTCTGTAATTTCTACCCTCAGAGCACCTTTTCCCATATTTCCTATTTTAGAAAAAGGCACTCCTCTCTTTCTAGTAACTTAAACCAGAAACTTCAGAAACATGTGCTAGTCAGAGTGCCAGGCACTGGGGATCCAGCTGATGAGAGGACTTGTTCTTAGTTGCCCCGAGGGTGTGGACTTTGAGGCCAGGTGGTCACTGAGTCAGGAGCTTCCAGAGTTTTTTGTGTGGTTGCCATGCTGATGAATGCCACATGGATGGTCTCCTGTCTCATCTTCCAGCCCAGGTTTCCCCTGCAACCAATGAGCTCTCTCCAGAAGATACATTTGAGGTGTCCTTCCTCTTAATACTCATCAGTTTTTTTGCCATTGACAGAAAATGTACAATCAACCTTCTGTGGCTGATAGTCCTCGAGATCTGATGTTAGCCCCAAACACATCGTCTACTTCACAGCTCTACAACATCCTGTGTTCTGTACTGCCTGCCGCAACATCTCCCTCACTTCTTTCCTGGGGAATTCATGTTCTTCAAACCCCAGGCTTTGCATGACCTCGCCTTTGAAGGCTTCCTTTAGGCCTCTAGGAATTTATGCTTTCTCTCCTTATATTAGTCCCAATTCACTGAATAGGAAGTCATTCTATTGTGGTTGTCATCCTTTCTGCTATTTTCAGTTGCTGTTCTTTAATTATTAATCTTTTTAAATTTAATTTAAATTAACTATAGTTAATTTACAATGTTGTGTTAAATAGTTAATTTACAAAGTTTCAGGTGTACAGCAAAGAGATTCAGATATACATTTTTTCCAGATTCTTTTCCATTGTAGGTTATTACAAGATATTGAATAAAATTCCCTGTGCTATAGAGTAGGTCCTTGTTCTTTAGCTTTTCTATATATAGTAATGTGTATATGTTAATCCAAAGCTCCTATCCCTCCTCCCCACTCCACTATCCTCTTTGGTAACCATAAGTTTGTTTTCTATGTCTGAGTCTATTTCTGTTTTGTAAATAAGTTCCTTTGTATCATTTTTTTAGATTCCACATATAAACAGTGATATCATGTGATATTGTCTTTCTCTGTCTGGCTTACTTCACTTAGTATGATAATCTTTACGTCCCTCCATGTTGCTGCAAATGACATTATTTCATTCTTTTATTATGGCTGAATAATATTCTATTGTGTGTGTATATATATATATATATATATATATATATACCACATCTTCTTATCCATTCATCTGTTGATGGACACTTAGGTTGCTTCCATGTCTTAGCTATTGTAAATAGTGCTGCTATGAACATGCGGGTACATGTATCTTTTTGAATTACTGTTTTCTCTGGATATATGCCCAGGAGTGGAATTGCAGGATCATATGGTAATTCTACTTTTAGTTTTTTAAGGACCCTCCATACTGTTTTTCATAGTGGCTGTACCAACTTAAATTCCCACCAACAGTGTAGGAGTGTTCCTGTTTCTCCACACCCTCTCCAGCATTTGTTATTTGTAGACATTTGAATGATGGCCATTCTGACTGGTGTGAGGTGATACCTCATTGTAGTTTTCATTTGCATTTCTCTAATAATTAGTGATATTGAGCATCTTTTCACATGCCTGTTGTCCACCTGTATGTCTTCTCTGGAGAAATGTCTATTTAGGTCTTCTGCCCATTTTTTGATTGGGTTTTTTTTTTAATTAAGCTGTATGAGCTCTTTGTATATTTTGGAAATTAATCCCTTGCCAGTAGCATCATTTGCAAATATTTTCTCCCAGTCCATAGGTTGTTTTTATTTTTTAAGACTGTGTTAAGAATACTTTATTCCCACCATATTAACTTGAAGTCTCTCTCAATAAATGTTTGTTGTTTAGGAATCTATGGGACTCAAGACTTAAATATATTCTCTTTTGTCTATTTTGGCATTTTTCCATGTCAGGAATCACCTCATTCTAATGATTTTTGACACATGAGATTTATATATCATTTATCTGTCTTCTATTTATTTATTATTCATCCATCTTCCATCAGTTTCTTTTCTATACTCTATGTATCTGTCACCTATGTATCAATCTTCTCTCATCTGTCCATCTCACTATTTTTTTCTGAGCTATTTGAAAAAAGTGTAGAGCTCATGACAACATAAAAAGATAGACTGAGACCCCCATCCCTCTCTATTATGAATGATCATTTTTGTTTCTGATTTATCATAAATTTATTTATAATAAATTTTTGCAATAATAATCAAATATGTTTTCTTAATACCTGACTGATCTTTCTTACAGTTTTCTTTTTTGTTGTTATTGTTATCATTGATTTCTTTCCTGCAGTTGACCTTATGAGATAATCACCTCATCCTTGAACATGCTTATAAATTGTTACCTGGGCAATTTTTAAAAGAAATAGATAATGCAAATATATACTTGACAAGAAAAGATGTAAAAAAGAAACACACATACACATACCTTCAGTACATTTAGTTGTGAAAAAGAATGAAAATTGGCTTGATAGAAACAGATCAGTAGGTTGAATACATTTTTACATCCCAAAAGTTTCCATAAAGGTGCAGACCCCAAAACAGAGTGATGTTTCAGCCCAGGTGTTCTGGGCTGAGGTTCTGGGCTGCAGGTTCATGTTTCTCCTGCATTAATTTTGAATTATATCTAATCTTTTGCAAAAACAGAGAAAATGAAACCGTGAAGTCTGGAGGTAAGTTGAAGAAACCTTTCTTCCTCAGCACTGTGACAGAATGCACGTAGAAAAGGTAACAAAAATTCTGGCCACGCATCTTCAAGGGCAGGAGGAGGAATTCCTCCACGAGGGTAAGTGGAAAGGATCGAATATTTCTCCAGAGTTCTTGGAATGTTTGTTTGAGGCGTTAATTAGGGCAGTAATAGGTAATCACTGAATGGTGTTACCAAGCAACCAAGGAAGATAGGAGGGTCTTCAACCAGTGTTGGGAACTGCAGACCCAGAAGTAACTCAGTTAAGATGCTTGGAGCACAAAACATAAGGTGTGGAGCACAATTCTACTGTTAAATCTAATTAAAGAATGGCCCCCAAAGAATCTCTATGAAATCCCTGGAAAAGGACAAAGAAGACAGAGAGAGGAAATAGCCTGTTTATGTCTACTGCAAGTATCTCATGTGTCCCAGGCACTGGGGACAAAACAAAAACACATAGGAAAACCTCTGCTTCAAGGACCCTCAATCTAACATAAACAAAAAGTATTATACAATGGGTAAGTTTTATAAAAATGTGCAGAAGTCCTTTGCTGAACACACAATAAAGCATACTATATGTATATATACATATATATATATCTTTCTTTTTGTACTTAAAATACAAAGAGTTCTTTCTTATTTTATTCACATCATAATTCACATTATTTTATTTCATAGTTTATTTAGCCAGTTTGTTACCAGTGTATTCAACACTATTATTGGATTTGGGCTTACTTTATCCTAATGTATTCTGAATAAATATGGAAATATGCAGTTTGGTATTTGTTGATGTGAATCTTGAAGTGATGTTCCCAAAAGTGAGATAGTTGGATAGAAAGATAAATGCATCTGCAATTTTGTAGGATTTTTCCAAATTCCCTTCCATTTAGCAAATGATTCTCCAAAACCTTGCCAATAACAGAGTGGATTGGTAGGTTTTAGATTTGTGTCAACCTTCTGGGTAAGGAATGAGTATCTTAATACAGTTTTAATGCGCATTTATTTTATTAAAAGTGAGTATCTTTACATGTTCATATGCTTTGTTAGTTGGTTGTATTACTAATTTTGTATTCTTGTCTTAGAAAACAAAAGACAAAATTTTCTTCTTTATATGTTAAGAAAATGAGTCCTTTTGGCTATGATGTGAATTAAAAATATTTTTCCCAAGGTTATTTGTCTTTTGACTTTGCTTATGATTTTTTTGTCAAGCCTTTTTTAATGTAGTGAAATTATCAATTTCTCAAATTTAAGTTATATTTGAAAGGCTTTTTTCATTCCCAAATTATAGAGACATGCCTCCATGTTTTCTTCTAGTATTTGAATGGTTTCATTTTTAGACTTGAATATCTAATCCATTGGAAATTATTTGGTTTCATGATGTTAGATAAATATATGCTCTTATTATTTTCTAAGTGGCTATCCAGTTTTAACACCTTTTATCAAATATTCATTGTTCCCAGTGATTTGAGAGGCCACATTCTGGTGGCCTAAAATGACCTTCACATCTGGTATTTACATCTTTAATTTTCCTCCACAGAGTGTGGCAAGGGTGATAGGGTGTCACTCCTGTGATTACCTTACATTCCATGACAAAGGTGATGGGTTGCCACACTCATGATTAAATGATGCCACAGAAGGCTCAAACTCTCTGCATTGCTGGCTTTGAAGAAGAAAGCTGCCATGAAGTAAATGGCCATGTCTGAGAAGCCCACATGACAAGGACTGCAGGTGGCTTCTGGGAGCTGAGAGAAGCCCTCAGCAACGAACTGAAAACTTCAGTTCTGCAGACACAGGAAATGAGTTCTGCCATCATCCCAAAGGGGATGGGAAATTGGTTTCCCCCCCAGTCAACTCTTTGAGGGACCACAGCTCCAGTGACAACCTGGATTGCAGCCTGGTGAGACACTAAACAGAGAACCAGTTAAGCCATGCTGGACTCCTGACCTGCAGAAACTGTAGGATAATAAATGAGTGTTGATTTTTAGCTGATAAATTTATAGTAATTTGTTACACAGCCTAGATAACTAATACACACTCATGTCATCCCAAATTTCAAAATGCAATTTGGACTAATTCTGTACTTTCTATTCTAATCTATTTGTTTGTAGCCTTTTCATGCTTTAGTATTACTATTGAATCCCAGTTCTTGATACTATGTCTTAATATCTGGTTGAACTAACTCCATTCATAGTTGTTCTTTTTCACAGTTGTCCTCACCATTCTTGATTATTTATCCACATAAAATTTAGAGTCAATCAGTCTGGCCAGAAGAAAAAATTGTCATTTTTACTGGGCTCACATTAAATCTTTATGTTGGGCTTCCCTGGTGGCGCAGTGGTTGAGGGTCCGCCTGCCGACGCGGAGGACGTGGGTTCATGCCCCGGTCCGGGAGGATCCCACATGCCACGGAGCGGCTGGGCCTGTGGGCCATGGCCTCTGGGCCTGCGCATCTGGAGCCTGTGTCCGTGGCGGGGGAGGCCATGGCAGTGAGAGGCCCGTGTACCTCAAAAAAAAAAAAAATTTATGTTAACTTGAGGAAGTCATATGATACTGAGTTATTTTACTCAAGAATGTATCTGATGGCTTTCCATGCATTCTACTTTGTCATTTGGAATTACATGTAGGTTTTGCACAATTTTGGATGATTGATTAGTAAGCGTTTAAAAAATTAGAGGTAAGTCATTTGTATTTTAAGGAGTCTCTTCTTGTTTAATAATTTTTGGCCTGAATTTTATCTTGTCCTATATCAAATCGTTTCAAATACTATTTTACTCTCTGTTGAAGTATCTGAATATGATCTATTAACGTGGTAAAATGTTAAGCATTGTTAAAAATCAGGAATGAGTGTCAGGTAATATCTCAGAGTCTATGAAAGTATCTAATTATGAGTTTTCTTCTTAGGTTTATTAATAGGGTGAAATACATTAATATATCTCTAATATTGAGCCATCCTTAAATTCCTGAGATTCCTAGAGTTTCTTCTTCACCATGCATACTAAATGTGCTATGGGATTTTTCTTGCTAATATTTTATATAGAATTTTTGCAGTTGTAAGTGAGATAGAACTGTATTTTTCTTTTGGGTATAATATTTGACAGGTTTGAGATACATTATTGATCAATATGCTTTTTCTTTTCTATGCTCCAAAACAATTAAAGAACATTAGAATCTTGTTATTGTTAAATAGTTTGATAGAATTCCCTTGATAAATCATCTGGATTTGATGCCTTTTTTTTTGTTTTTGGTGAAGGGGGGCACATGGAAACTTTCTCTATTTCATCTATGAATATTAGTCTATTAAACTTTTATCTCTATTGGTATTAATTTTGATAAATTATGAATTTTCTAAGAAATTATTGATTTCAAATATTGATTCAATTATTCAATCAATAATTGATTATTGATTTCAATTATTGACTTCAAAAAATGGATTTCAATTTTATTTGCCTAGTATTGAGAAAATGGTCTCATAATTTTAGAAATTTCCTATGTTTTAATGTCTATTTCTCTCTAGATGTATCTTAAGTATTTTGCTTTCTCCTTTTTTATCTTGATTGAGATATATAGTGATTATATTATTAATTTTTCAAAGAGTCAATTTTCAAAATGGATTTCAAATACTACTTTTCTGTTATCTTCCTCATGATTTTCTGCTTCTCTCTTTTGATTTACTTCTTCCTTTTTCTAATTTTTTTCACTTAGAGGTTTAATTCATTTGTTTTCATTATTCTTTTCTAAATAGTGTTTGAGGCTACATTAAAAATTTATCAGTTTAAAATGTATCCCATAAATTTCCATATATTTATTTTATTATTAATATTTTTGACCTAAGAATTGTTTGAGATTTTTTAACACCCAGCTGGATATTTTAACATTTATTTCTACTGCCATTGCACTGTGGTAAAATACTTTTTGTATATTATTTCTACTTTGTGGAATTTATTGAGGTTTTCTTTACACCTAACAATAAATGGTTAATTTTTATGAATGTCCCATGTTCACTTGAAATGAAGATTTGTATTCTCTGTGATTTTGAATACAAAGTCCATAAAATTCACAATACCTGTAATATTAATCATGTAGTTTGGTCATCTATTTAAACTATATATATACATATATATTTATATTTATACATATATATAGTTTATCCAGTTGAGTCTTGTAGTAACAGTGCTGTGTGAAAAAAAAAAAAAAACAAAACCCAATCTCCTTAATAAGTAATGGTTTCTATATTCTTCTCCTTGAATTTCCTAAAGTTTCTACTTGGTACAGGTTGTTGCTATGCTATTTGGTATGTAGATATTTATAATTGCTGTATATTTGTTGATAAATCTGTTGTTTGTATTTTAAGGAGTCTCTGTCTAGTTTAATAATTTTTGGCCTGAATTTTACCTTGTCCTATATCTACATTGTACCCCTGATTTCTGTCTGCTATACACTTTTACACATCCTTTTATTTTTAGACCTTGTAATATATTTGTTTTAGGCATCTCTTTTATATGGCGCATATACATTTGTTTTGCTTTGTGAACCAGTATGAAAATCATTTTTTTTTTACTTAAACAGGCAATATAAGCCCTTTCACATATATTGATTAAGTGATATATTTGGTTGATATGGACATACCATATGCCATTTCTTATATGTATTATGTCATATTTACTATGTGTATCTTATTATGTTGTCTTTTCTCTTTTCCTTTTTCATTTATTTTATTTTTATAGTTCTTTTTGCCTATATAATAGTTTGTATTTTGTTTCAGAAGTTACATTTATACTAATTGTCTAACAACTTTATCACCTCTTTTATTACTAAGGATTCTATTATTCTCACCTTGAAATTATATTATCTCCCACTTAACGGCTATGTACCAATCAACATATTTTATACTACATCTTTCATTTTTTCTTTTTAATGTGTATTATTTTCACTTTGACAAAGCTCTGAATTTACTTTTCTTAGCCAAAATCAGAAGAACAGCCAGTCCATTCAAAATTATTTTTTATAACTTCTTTTATTCAAAAACTTGTAGAATTATGTATACTTATATAGTTGTAAGTATTAGTTCTATTCCATTTTTTCCCCACTCTTCAGAAAAATACGTTTTATATGTATTGGATACCAATGTATAGACAATAATAATACCTATAGCACAAGCTAATTTCTCTGTGTTGGGGTTTTACTTTTCACCAATATTATATTTAAATGACATTTTTGATCTGTGATTTGTGTTAAATTCAATGTGTTTTTTTTTTAATCTTAAGAATACTATGTTAGGAGGAATATGTTCAAGATGGTGGAGGAGTAAGACGTGGAGATCACCTTCCTCCCCACAAATACATCAGAAATACATCTACATGTGGAACAGGTAGGAACAACTCCTACAGAACACCTACTGAAAGCTAGCAGAAGACTTCAGACTTCCCAAAAGGCAAGAAACTCCCTGCATACTGGGGTAGGGCAAAAGAAAAAAGAAAAAACAGAGACAAAAGAATAAGGATGGGATCTGCACTTGAGGAGGGAGCTGTGAAGGAGGAAAAATTTCCACACACTAGGAAGCCCCTTCACTGGCAGAGACAGGGGGTGGGCAGGGGGGAAACTTTGGAGCCACAGAGGAGAGCACAGCAACAGGGGTACAGAGGGCAAAGCAGAGAGAATCCTGCACAGAGGATTAGTGCTGACCAGCACTCGCCAGCCTGAGAGGCTTGTCTGCTCACCTGCTGGGATGGGTGGGGCTGGGAACTGAAGCTCCAGCTTCAGAGGTCAGATCCCAGGGAGAGGACTGGAGTTGGCTGCGTGAACACAGCCTGAAGTGGGCTAGTGCACCACAGCTAGCCAGGAGGGAGTCCGGGAAAAGGTCTGGAAGTGCCTAAGAAGCAAGAGTTTTATTGTTTCAGGGTGCGTGAGGAGAGGGGATTCAGAGCACCACCTAAACGATCTCCAGAGAAGGGCGCGAGCCATGGCTATCAGTGCATACACCAGAGACGGGCATGAGATGCTAAGGCTGCTGCTGCAGCCACCAAAACACCTGTGTGCAATCACAGATCACTATCCACTCTTCCCCCTCCCAGGAGTCCGTGCAGCCCACCACTGCCAGTGTCCCGTGACCCAGAGACAACTTCCCCAGGAGAACACATGGCACACCTCAGGTGGTTGCAATGTCACACCAGCCTCTGCCACCGCAGGCTCACCCTGCATTCAGTACCTCTCCCTCCCCCCGGACTGAGTGAGCCAGAGCCCCCTAATAGGCTGCTACTTTAACTCCGTCCTGTCTGAGTGAAGAACAGATGCCCTCAGGAGACCTACATGCAGAGGCGGGTTCAAATCCAAAACGGAACCCCAGGAGCTGTGTGAACAAAGAAGAGAAAGGGAAATTTCTCCAAGCAGCCCCAGGAGCAGCGGATTAAATCTCCACAATCAACCTGATGTACCCTGCATCTCTCGAATACCTGAATAGACAATGAATCATCCCAAAACTGAGGTGGTGGACTTTGTGTGATTTTGTCTATATAGCTTTGCTCTTATCATTTTTCCTAGGGCTCTAGCTGTCCTTTTTTTTTTTTTTTAGTATAGTTTTTTAACACATGTTATCATTGGTGGATTTGTTTTTTGCTTTGGTTGCTCTCTTCTTTCTTTTATTTTTTTATACCTTTTTAATTTTTTTAAATTTTATATATTTTTTTATTTTTTAATGATTTTTTTATTTTAATAACTTTATTTTAATTTTTTCTTTATTTTTTTCTCCCTTTTCTTCTGAGACATGTGCCTGAAATGGTCTTGGTGCTCTGCCCAGGTGTCAGCCTGTGTCTCTGAGGTGGGAGAGCCAAGTTCAGGACATTGGTCCACTAGAGACCTACCAGCTCCATGTAATATCAAACAGCGAAAGCTCTCCCAGAGATCTCCATCTCAATGCTAAGACCCATTTCTACTCAATGACCCTCAAGCTACAGTGCTGGACACCCCATGCCAAACAACTAGCAAGACAGGGACACAACCCCACCCATTAGCAGACAGGCTGCCTAAGATCATAATAAGGTAACAGAAACCCCAAAACACATCACTGGAGGCAAACCTGCCCACCAGAAACACACGATCCAGCTAAATCCACCAGAAAACAAGCACCAGTCCCCTCCACCAGGAAGCTTACACAACCCACTGAACCAAACTTACCCACTGGAGGAAGACACAAAAAACAACAGGAAATACAAACCTGAAGCCTGTGAAAAGGACACCCCAAACACAGTAAGTTAAGGAAAATGAGAAGACAAAGAAACACACAGCCAGTGAAGGAGCAAGGGAAAAACCCACCAGACCAAACAAATGAAGAGGAAATAGGCAGTCTACCTGAAAAAGAATTCAGAGTAATGATAGTAAAGATGATCCAAAATCGTAGAAACAGAATAGAGAAAATATAAGAAACTTTTAACAAGGACCTAGAAGAACTAAAGAACAAGCAAACAATGATGAACAACACAATAAATGAAATTAAAAATTCTCTAGAAGGAATAAATAGCAGAGTAACTGAGGCAGAAGAACAGATAAATCACCTGGAAGATAAAATAGTGGAAATAACTACTGCAGAGCAGAATAAAGAAAAAAGAATGAAAAGAACTGAGGACCGTATTAGAGACCTCTGGGACAACATTAAATGCACCAACATTCAAATTACAGGGGTCCAGAAGAAGAAGAGAAAAAAAAAGGGTTTGAGAAAATATTTGAAGAGATTATAGTTGAAAACTTCTGTAACATGGGAAAAGAAATAGCCAATCAAGTACAGGAAGTGCAGGGAGTCCCATACAGGATAAATCCAAGGAGAAACACACCAAGACATATAGTAATCAAACTGTCAAAAATTAAATACAAAGAAAAAATATTAAAAGTAGTAAGAGAAAAACATCAAATTACATACAAGGGAATCCCCATACGGTTAACAGCTGATCTTTCAAAAGAAACTCTGCAAGCCTAAAAAGAGTGGCAGGACATATTTAAAGCGATGAAAGGGAAAAGCCTACATCCAAGATTACTCTATCCATCAAGTATCTCATTCAGATTTGACAGAGAAAACAAAACCTTTACAGACAAGCAAAAGCTAAGAGAATTCAGCCCCACCAAACCAGCTTTACAACAAATGTTAAAGGAACTTCTCTAGGGAGGAAACACAAGAGAAGGAAAAGACCTAAAATAATAAACCCAAAACAATTAAGAAAATGATAATAGGAACATACATATCAATATTTACCTTAAATGTAAATGGATTAAATGTTCCAACCAAAAGACACAGACTGGCTGAATAGATACAAAAACAAGACCTGTATATATGCTGTCTGCAAGAGACTCACTTCAGACCTAGGGACACATACATACTGAAAGTGAGGGGATGGAAAAAGATATTCCATGCAAATGGAAATCAAAAGAAAGCTGGAGTAGCAATTCTCATATCAGACAAAATAGACTTTAAAACAAAGACTATTGCAAGAGACAAAGAAGGACACTACCTAATGATCAAGGGATCAATCCAAGAAGAAGATATAACAATCGTAAATATTTATGCACCCAACATAGGAGCACCTCAATACATAAGGCAAATGCTAACAGCCATAAAGGGGGAAATCAACAATAAGACAGTCATAGTAGGGGACTTTAAAATCCCACTTTCATCAATGGAGAGATCACCCACAATAAAACCCCACTTTCACCAATGAAGAGATCATCCTCAATGAAAATAAATAAAGAAACACAGCTTTAAATGATACATTAAACGAGATGTACTTAATTGATGTTTATAGGAAATTCCATCCAAAAACAACAGGATACATTTTCTTCTCAAGTGCTCATGGAACATTCTCCAGGATAGATCATCTCTTGGGTCACAAATCAAGCCTTGGTAAATATAAGAAAATTGAAATAGTATCAAGTATCTTTTCCAACCACAACGTACGAGACTAGATATCAATTACAGGAAAAAACCTGTAAAAAATACAAACACATGGAGGCTAAACAATACAGTACTAAATAACCAAGAGATCACTGAATAAATCAAAGAAGAAATCAAAAAGTACCTAGAAAAAAATGACAATGAAAACATGATGACCCAAAACCTATGGGATGCAGCCAAAGCAGTTCTAAAAGGGAAGTTTATAGCAATACAATGTACCTTAAGCAACCAGAAAAATCTCAAATAAACAACCTAAACTTACACCTAGAGCAATTAGAGAAAGAAAAAAAAAAGCCCAAAGTTAGCAGAAGGAAAGAAATCATAAAGATCATATAAGAAATAAATGAAAAAGAAATGAAGGAAACAACTGGAAAGTTCAAGAAAAACAAGCTGGTTCTTTCAGAAGATAAACAAAATTGATAAACCATTAGCCAGGCTCATCAAGAAAAGAAGGGAGAAGACTCAAATCAATAGAATTAGAAATGAAAAGGGGAAGTAACAACTGACACTTCAGAAATACAAAGGTTCATGCGTGATTACTACAAGCAAGTATATGCCAATAAAATGGACAACCTGGGAGAAATGGACAAATTCTTAGAAAAGCAAAACCTTCTGAGACTGAACCAGGAAGAAATAGAAAATATAAACAGACTAATCACAAGCACTGATGTTGAGGCTGCGATTAAAAATCTTCCAACAAATAAAAGCCCAGGACCAGAAGGCTTCCCAGGCGAATTCTATCAAACATTGAGAGAAGAGGGAACACCTATCCTTCTCAAATGCTTCCAAAATATAGCAGAGGGAGGAACATTCCCAAACTCATTCTACAAAGCCACCATCACCCTGATACCAAAACCAGACAAAGATATCACAAAGAAAGAAAACTACAGGCCAATATACTGATGAAAATAAATGCAAAAATCCTCAACAAAATACTAGCAAACTGAATCCAACAACACATTAAAAGGATCATACACCATGATCAAGTGCGATTTATCCC
>NC_041224.1:73223502-73233545 GCF_002837175.3 Physeter macrocephalus
TCCCATTTACATTGCAAAAAAAGAATAAAATACCTAGGAATAAACCTACCTAAGGAGACAAAAGACCTGTATGCAGAAAACTATAAGACACTGATGAAAGTAATTAAAGATGATACAAACAGATGGATATATATACCATGTTCTTGGATTGAAAAAATCAACATTGTGAAAATGACTATAAGACCCAAAGCAATCTACAGATTTAATGTAATCCCTATAAAACTACCAATGGCATTTTTCACAGAACTAGAACAAAGTGTTTCACAATTTGTATGGAAACACAAAAGACCCCGAATAGCCAAAGCAATCTTGAGAAATAAAAACAAAGATGGAGGAATCAGGTGCCCGGACTTCAGACTATACTACAAAGCTACAGTAAACAAGACAGTATGGTACTGGCACAAAAACAGAAATATAGATCAATGGAACAGGATAGAAAACCCAGAGGTAAACCCACGTACATATGGTCATCTTATTTTTGATACAGGAGGCAAGAATATACAATGGAGGAAAGACAGCCTCCTCAATAAGTGGTGCTGGGAAAACTGGACAGCTACATGTAAAAGAATGAAATTAGAACACTTCCTAACACCATACACAAAAATAAACTCAAAATGGGTTAAAGACCTAAATGTAAGGCCAGATACTATCAAACTCTTAGAGGAAAACATAGCCAGAACATGCTATGACATAAATCACAGCAAGATCCTTTTTGACCCACCTCCTAGAGAAATGTAAATAAAAACAAAAATAAACAAATGGGACCTAATGAAACTGAAAAACTTTTGTACAGCAAAGAAAACCATAAACAAGACGAAAAGACAACCCTCAAAATGGGAGAAAATAGTTGCAAATGAAGCAACTGACAAAGGATTAATTTCCCAAATTTACAAGCAGTTCATGCAGCTCAATATCAAAAAAACAAACAATCCAATTGAAAAATGGGCAGACGACGTAAATAGACATTTCTCCAAAGAAGATATACAGATTGCCAACAAACACATGAAAGGATGCTCAACATCACTAATCATTAGAGAAATGCAAATCAAAACTACAATGTGGTATCACCTCACACCAGTCAGAATGACCATCATCAAAAATCTACAAACAATAAATACTGGAGAGGTTGTGGAGTAAAGGGAACACTCTTGCACTGTTGGTGAGAATGTAAATTGATACAGCCACTATGGAGAACAGCATGGAGGTTCCTTAAAAAACTAAGAATATAACTACCCTATGACCCAGCAATCCCACTACTGGACATATACCCTGAGAAAATCATAATTACAAAAGAGTCAAGTACCACAATGATCATTGCAGCTCTATTTACAATAGCCAGGACATGTAAGCAACCTGTGTCCATTGACAGATGAATGGATAAAGAAGATGTGGCACATATATACAATGGAATATTACTCAGCCATAAAAAGAAACAAAGTTGAGTTATTTGTAGTGAGGTGGATGTACCTAGAGACTGTCATACAGAGTGAAGTAAGTCAGAAAGAGAAAAACAAATACCGTATGTTAACACATATATATGGAATCTTAAAAAAAAAAAAACCGTTCTGAAGAACCTAGGGGCAGGACAGGAATAAAGACGCAGACATAGAGAATGGAGTTGTGGACACAGGGAGGGGAAAGGGTAATCTGGGACGAAGTGAGAGAGTGGCATTGACATATATACACTACCAAATTTAAAATAGACAGGTAGTGGGAAGCAGCCGCATAGCAGAAGGAGATCAGCTCAGTGCTTTGTGACCTCCTAGAGGGGTGGAGTAAGGAGGGTGGGAGGGAGACACAAGAGGGAGGGAATATGGGGGTATATGTATATGTATAGTTGATTCACTTTGTTTTAAAGCAGAAACTAACACACCATTGTAAAGCAATTATACTCTAATCAAGATATTTAAAAAAAAGAATACTATGTTAATCTTTATTATTATTATTATTATTATTATTATTTTTTTTTTTTTTGTGGCATGCGGGCCTTCCTCTGTTGTGGCCTTTCCTATTATTTTTTAATTAAAAATTTTATTGAGGTATAGCTGATTTACAATATTATATAACTTTCAGGTGTACAACATAGTGATTCACAATTTTTACAGCTTATACTCTCTTTATAGTTATTATAAAATATTAGCTATATTCCATGTGCTGTACAACATATCCATGTAGCTTATTTGTTTTATACATAGTACTTTGTACCTCTTACTCCCTTACGCCTATATTGCCCCTCCCCCCTTCTCTCTTCCCCCTGGTAACCGCTAGTGTTTTCTCTATATCTCTGAATCTGTTTCTTTTTTGTTATATTAACTAGTTTGTTATATTTTTAGATTCCATGTATAAGTGATATCATACAGTGCTTGTCTTTCTTTGTCTGACTTATTTCACTTAGCATAATACCCTCCAAGTTCAGCCATGTTCTTGCAAATGGCAAAATTTCATTCTCTTTTATGGTGGATTAGTATTCCAGTATATATATAAACACACACACACACACACACACACACACACACACACACATATAAACAAGCACATACCACATACACATATACATACCACATCTTCTTTATCCATTCATCTGTTGATGGATACGTAGGTTGCTTCTAAATCTTGTGATTGTAAATAATGGTGGTATGAACATTGGGGTGCATGTATCTTTTCAAATGAGTGTTTTTGTTTTCTTTGGATATACCCAGGAGTAAAATTGCTAGATCATATAGTAGTTCTATTTTTTTTTTTGAAGAACCTCCATACTGTTTTCCACAGTGGCTGCACTAATTTACATTCCCACCAACAGTGTAAGAGGGTTCACTTTTCTCCACATTCTCACCAACAATTGTTATTTGTGTTCCTTTTGATGATAGCCATTCTGACAGGTGTGAGGTGGTATATTATTGTGGTTTTGATTTGCAGTTCGTTCTCTGATGTTGAGTGATGTTGAGTATCCTTTCATGTGCCTCTTGGCCATTTGCACATCCTCTTTGGAAAAATGTCTCTTCAGGTTTTCTGACCATATTTTAATTGGGTTGTTTGTTGTTTTGATGTTGGGTTGTATGAGCTGTTCATATATGTTGGATATTAACACTTTATCCATCATAACATTCACAAATACTTTCTCCCATTCAGCATGTTGTCTTTTTTGTTTTGTGGATGGTTACATTTGCTGTGTAAATCTTTTAAGTTTAATTAGGTCTCATTTTTGTTTTTATTTCCTTTGCCTTAGAAAACAGATCAAAAAAATTGCAATAATTTAGCAATTGTGGGAGCTTGCGACTGCCCAGCAGTGGGTGGGGCTGGATCCTGAGGAAACTGGCTTGGACCCCCAAGGGGGTAGAGCTGTTATCAGTCTGCTGGTGGACTGGATTGGTTCTTGGGGGCCCTAGAGTTGGTGCCTGCCTACTGGTGGGTGAGGCTGAGTCCCAGAATGACTGGCTATGGGACCTGGGGGTCCCAGAGCAGGTGTCAGTCCACTGGTGGGGGCTGGGTCCAGGTCCCAGTGCCAATAATGCTACAGGGAGGATTCTAAAATGGCACTTGCCAGCACCTGTGTCCTTGTGGTAGAATGAGCTCCCAATAATGTCTGCCACCAGCATCTATGTGCCCGGGGTAGTCCTGGCTGCCTCCTGCCTCTCCAAGGTCTTCTCCAAGATCAACAAGTTTTGTCTGACCCAGGCTCCTTTCAGATTACTTCTTCTGCCCTGGGTCTCAGAGCATGTGAGATTATTTTGTGCATCCTTTAACAGCCCTCTGGCTCCCCTGAAATCAAGCCTCACTGGCCTTCAAAATCATATCTTCCTGGGACTCATCTTCATATTGTAGGTCCCCCAGGCTGGGGAGCCCAATGTGGGACTTGATCCCCTCACTCCTTGGGAAGAACCTCTGTAATTGTGATTATCCTCCCATTTGTGGGTCACCTACTCAGGGATGTGGGTCTTTTCTGCTATTTTCCAGGTTGTTCTCTTTTGTAGTTTCTGTGTAAATAGTTGTAATTTTGGTGTGCCCATGGGAAGAGGTCTTCCTACTCTGCCATCTTGGCCAATGCTCTGTACAATCCATGATTTCTGAAAAGAAGTCAACTGTTACTCTTATTGTGGTTCTCATGTACATGATGAATTGTGTACATGAATCTTGTGCATGTGTCTTGGTATATAAAGTCATGTACACGAGTCTTGCTGCTTAAAAGATTTTCTCTTCATCTGTGACTTTGTCTGGGTAAGGATCTCTTTGTGTTTAAAAATAAAATTGCTTACTTGGAGTTCACTCAGATTCTTGGATGTGTTGATTAGAGTTTTTTTTTTTTAATCAAATTTGGGGAGTTTTCAGCCATTATTTCTCTATTTTTTCTGCCCCTTTCTCTCTCATCTCCTTCTGTTATTCCCATTGTGTTTATCTTGATGTGTTTATACTGTTCCACATTTCTCTGAGGCTCTGTTTATTTTTTCTTTGTGTTCTTCAGTCTGCACAGTCTCTATTAATCTATCATCAAGTTTGCTGATTCTTTCCTCTGCCAACTCAAATCTTCTGTTGAACCACTCTAATGACTTTTGCATTTCAGTTATGTAATTTTATTTTTTTATTTATTTATTTTTTTTTTTGTGGTACACGGGCCTCTCACTATTGTGGCCTCTCCCGTTGCGGAGCACAGGCTCCGGACGCACAGGCTCAGCGGCCATGGCTCACGGGCCCAGCCGCTCCGCGACATGTGGGATCTTCCCAGACCAGGGCACGAACCCATGTCCCCTGCATCAGCAGGCGGATTCCCAACCACTGCGCCACCAGGGAAGCCCCAGTTATGTAATTTTTTACTCCAACATCTACATTAGTTTTTAAAAAATTTCTACTGATATTCTCTATTTGATGAGTTGCTATATCATGTCTTTCTTTAATTCTTTAAACATGGTTTCCTTTAGTTCTGTCAACATATTTGTAATAACACTTTTAAATATTTGGATGCTATGTCATGTATGTGTCCTCTCAAAGGCAATTTCTACCACTGCTATTTTTCCCTCTATATGGACCATTCTTTCTCCATAATTTTCTGTTTCTTTGCATGTCTCACATTTCTTATTGTTGGACACTAGACATTTTAGAGAATATATTGTAGCAACTATGAATACTGATCCCCCCCTTCCTGTAGCTTATTTGCTCGGTATCTCTGGATTGGACTAATTCTATGTACCTGTTTTTTCTGCATTGCACAGCCTCTGGTATCCCTACTTAGACTTTTTCCTTAGTTTTCATCTTTTAGCCTGGCTTCCTAGGAATCACCCCCTGGTCTGAAGGGAGGCCAGGCTGTGAAGTTTGTAAGCCCTGGGATGCTGGGTTATGATGTTTACCAGCCCCGAGGTACAAGACCAAGTTGACTCATTCTGTCTCCTTGGATGGCATCACGGGAATGAGAGATGGATGTTACAGAAAATCCTGTTTGGACCCCAAATAAGGCCCAGTACTTTCTTATAAAAAGTGCCTCTAACCATACCACAAGCTTCTAGGGAGAGAGTGAGGGCCAGATGAGGGCTGGGGATGGGTGGCAGATGGTAGGCAGAGAGCTCTGAATGAAGGATTCTGTGGTTCCCTCAGGAGGGCCACACTTGGGTAAATTCACAACAAAACAAAGGCCTGTGGTAGACTCAGGACTCAAGCCTCAAAAGAGAAACTCGGGCTAAGGGGACAGCTCTGGGGAACCAAAACATCAGGAAAATTCCAGAGCCATTAGAACCCATGGTAAATCTCCATAAGACTGTTTGTTGAAAGGGAGGAATAAACATGTGGCCAAAAGGAGAATGAGCCAAGTAAGCTGCCCTGAATCTCAAGCTGCACCAGTGGGGCTGCTCCTCTTCTCTCCTCCCAGCTGAGGGTCCCCTGGGCTCAGAAAACACCGTCTGTCCTCACCCACTTCCCCGGTTGAAGCCATCACTCTACAGCGTCCATCTCCTGACTCCGGAGGCGGACACACTGGTGACAGAGCAAGGCAGGGAGTTTCAATGATGCTGCGGGAGATCTGCTGGGCAGTCCACGCGAGGCATGGGCTGCAGGCTTTTCAACCGTCAGCAAGCCAGATTTACGAGGGCTGGAAACTTGTTCAGTCGGTGATCTGCATCTTTCTCTGCGTTGCTTTGTGGAGCTGAATAGACAGGTCCCAGAAAAGACATTTTGGGAGAATGTGGTCAGGCCCAGTCATGCCTGTGTTGATATGGCAAGTCATCAAAAATAAACCCAATTCAAATACAGTTTTATCTGTATGTTGTGTGTGATTTTAACTGTTGTATGTTCTTCTGACCTTTTCCTTCCTTTGTGGATTGCGCATCACAATCCCTTGAGAAGTCCATCAGTAAGTAGATTTGTATTACCATCTTGCATGCTGATATTCTCCAGAGTCTATAAAATCCTTTCACTTGCACTTATTCGCAAGTAGTTCTTCCACTGAATAGCACTCCACACTCATTACTAACAACCCGGTCTCTTCTAATGCTGTGTGGGGAACGGGAGAGCCAAAGCAGAATAAGGGCCACACTTAATGCTGAATGAGGATAGGGCCACGAAAGAAAAATGCCCCCCATATCCAGGACTATGGAGGTTAAGTGAAATACGTGTTTGTTGGTTTTGAATCTAAAACAAAAGAAAAACTGCCTAGAGGCTCCTCTATCAGCATCTTTGTGAATGACAAGGAACACAGCAAACAATACTCCAGAAGAAAAATTGCTGATGGACATCAGTTCAGAGTGTGCTGATGGAACCGAGCAGAACCCTGTGCCTGCCCCTTCCTCAAGTACAAAGGCCCCTCTATGTCCCCTCTCTCTTGTTTGCAGAAAAGCTGAATTCTCCCAGGCCTCCCAGAGTCACAAGAGAGCAGGGTCGAGCAGTTAATGATTAGGACAATAGTCACAGACTCAGTGTCTGATAAAAGAATGGCGTTAACACTATTGCTCATAATAATCTATATTTTTGTGGGTATTAGAATAATTGTAGCTTGCTCTGCCCATATATGTAAGCAGGCAACTAAAATTGTCAGTAAAGAGATGCTACAGACCCATGTCAACATCTTCCACTCTAAGAATATGGCTCCCTATGTCAGCATGAAGAAGTTACAGAAGACAGACCTCCACCCTTAATCCCATAGAAATGGAATGATGTCAGACAAGTGGGGATTTGTAAGCAGCTCTTTTGCCCCTTTTCTGTTTGCCCATCTCTGTTTTCCTCAGAACTTAATTATAAAAATGAGATCACTAGGAAACATTTAACCTAACTCCTGATTTTGCTCTACTGAATATACACAATGTCTTGCCTAACCTGTTGACTCCTTTCCTGGATTAAAAGGAATAAGAATGAAGAATTAAGTAGTTAAAGAATGACTAAATCTCTACCCCCATGTTCCCCTTAACAAATTTGCAGGCAGACCACACAGGCAAGACAGCATTCAAAGGAAGATCAGGAGAAGTCAGCAGGTCTGCACACAATGGAAAAATGATGAAGAATCTGACCTCCTTCCTTAACGATTAACTGAGATTTTTTCCCCTTTTTCCCTTTAAAAATTGTCATGGCTTAGCAAAATCTTCAGAGTTGGTCCCTGGACAAGAGTCCAGCTTCTCCCCAGATTGCTGGCTTTTCTGAATAGAGCCCCTTTCCTTTCTCCTGACACTTGCCCCTTGATTATTGGCTTTTGAGCAGCAAGCAGCTGAACCTGAGTGTGGTAACACTGACATCCCTGCTTCTTTCTGGTGGCACAGTTTATGTCTGACTGACAGGAGGGAAGGAGAAATAGACTCCATGAAACCCTTAGATGTATTTGTTACTGGATCAATTTTCCCCTCCTCTCCCTTTAATTAAAAATTCAGTTCTGATAAATTGGATTGTTGGGGTTTTTTGCTGCTTTTGAAAGGGAAGCATGTCCTTTTCCAGCATCACAGTCCCGCAGCTTGTGCACAGGGGAGTGCTCTCCAGTACTCATTCTGTGGCAACTTTGCAGAACTGATTAAAACAGGGATGGGAGGGGCTTCCCTGGTGGCGCAGTGGTTGCGCGTCCGCCTGCCGATGCAGGGGAACCGGGTTCGCGCTCCGGTCTGGGAGGATCCCACATGCCGTGGAGCGGCTGGGCCCGCGAGCCATGGCCGCTGAGCCTGCGCGTCCGGAGCCTGTGCTCCGCAACGGGAGAGGCCACAACAGAGGGAGGCCCGCATACCACCCAAAAAAAAAAAAAAAAAAAAACAGGGATGGGAGCAGAGCAGATAGATAAATGACTGCAGAGGCTTGGCTGTCTCCAGAGCATATTAGACATATTCCAGTTGCCAAGGAGTAATGTTCTTGCAATAGGTTTTGTGTTCTATTCTCCTAGGCTCACTTCTGTTATCTCCCTCTCATTGGAGAAACAGCCAATTCAGAGGGATTGGGACAGATTATCCAGCAAGATAGTACAGTGGGAAGAATGGACCTGGAAAAACTTGTTTGTGGAATTCATTTTCCTATGTTCTAAAACATAGAAACATCAAAAGGGAGGATAAGCAAACATTTAAAGAGAATTTCCCCTAACATGTCCCCTCTGTGTCTTCATGAGCTTGGAGTCAGAGAGACCAGAGTCCCAGTCTCATCAACAAAACAGGTGTCTGGGAAGCCCCAAGTCTGTTGGGCTTTGTCAGCCTTTATTTAACACAGGCTGTCTTCTCCAGCCCTACGCTGCGTAGGGACCAAAGTCTGCAGCCAAGACCGTGGAGAGCGTTCAGTGATTAATATGTCATCAGGCACTTGGTGAGATTGTATTTCAGGACTTTTATGTGAATAAGTTATCTGAAAATAGAATGAATCATCACAAGGTTTTTCCATGGCTAAGGTGAGAATGTGGAATGAGGTTTTTTTCATCTTCCTTTCTTTTATATACAAAAAGCCCCTGAAGGCTGTTTTCATTAACTGCTCCAACATTCATAGTTACTAAATTCCAGTACATCCATCTGTACCTAAAACTTTTTTTTTTTTTGGCACTTCTGGTACTTTTTCTTTAACTCAGGAACTAGAAAGCAGGGTGTCAAGAATAGCAATTGCATACACAAGGTGAATCATTTTCTTTTACTGAGTACTGAAAGGAGTTCCCGTTGACATTTTATCAGCATCCCTCCGTGGGCTGTAAGCAAAATGTTCTCCAATATGGTCTGAAGTGAGGAAAATGCAATCATTAGTGTTCGGCTTCACCCATGTAAAAATTAGATGCAGTGTTTTAATATTTGATATTTATCTTGGGACCAAATTTTAGAGTTTATTGACTGGTTAGACATTTTGTTAACTAAATCTATGAACACCTTTTAGCAATTGCAAGTCTAGTTTTCTAGCCTAATTCTTTACAGAACTGCAAGGCAGCTGCTTCCCTTTCTTCCTTTGTAGATAGTCTTCTTTGTTATTGCTATTAACCAAGATTTAAAAGCTTTAAAGTTTACATTATTATTGTGTATAAATATTTCTACATTTCCTTAAACCTTTGGCAATCTATATAACCCTTATATAAGGAAATGAAAAAATGAATAGGGTAATTATTGCTGGAAGCAAAAGCATCTATGACATGAAAACTATTGAGGACAGTGAGTTCAGCTTATACCTGCCTTTCTCCAGGCTAAGTAAGGCTGAATATTACCTGTTTACTATTTGTTATCCATCCTTTCCAAGCAACGGTCTTTTCTAAAAGGATGCCCACTGTTTGCAGCATAGGTTCTGAAAAGGCTTTTGAAATCAGGAAATACTCTCCTATGTCATGTGAGATTGTGAGGGAAGAAGCACTCTCATACGTTGTAAATGTAGATCATGAGACAGCCTTCTGCAGGAAAACTGGTGATAGCCATCAAAATTTTAAATGCATTCATCTGTTGATGGACCCTTAGGTTGCTTCCATGTCCTGGCTATTGTAAATAGAGCTGCAATGAACATTTTGGTACATGACTCTTTTTGAATTATGGTTTTCTCAGGGTATATGCCCAGTAGTGGGATTGCTGGGTCGTATGGTAGTTCTATTTGTAGTTTTTTAAGAAACCTCCATACTGTTCTCCATAGGGGCTGTATCA
>NC_041224.1:73234234-73235400 GCF_002837175.3 Physeter macrocephalus
TAGGGAGGGTGGGAGGGAGGGAGACGCAAGAGGGAAGAGATATGGGAACATATGTATATGTATAACTGATTCACTTTGTTATAAAGCAGAAACTAACACACCATTGTAAAGCAATTATACTCCAATAAAGATGTTAAAAAAATTTTTTTTAATGCATAACCTTTGTCTCACTAACTATGCTGCTCAGAATTTATGCACATATGTGCCAGCACCGGATAAGCTGTCTATGAGGAATTTCAAGCCCATCACTGAGGGACTGGTGAAATAAATTATGGTATATCCAAAAGTAGACTATTATGCAGTCACTGCATGAACAGAATGAGGTAGACCTATATACACTAATGTGGAATGTCCACGTGTAAAGTGAAAAAATCAAGTCTCAGCTGGTGTAGTTTGCTGCCATTTCTAAAAGATATATTAATGTAAATAAATATGCTTTGAACATCTGAAGGATATACTTTTACATACAAAAAGCCCCTGAAGCTTGTTTTTATTAACTGTTCTAACATTCATACTTACTATTTTCCAGTACATCTGTCCGTACCTAAATCACTTTTAAATATGTCCTTATAAATGAGGCTGCTTGCCCTTTGCCAGATGAAACCTATACTCTGCTTCTTAGAATTCTGAAAACATTTGTGAGGTGAAATAAAAATGTGACTCTAAGCTCCATAAGGATGGAGACAAAAGAAAAATTAATTTCAGAATTTGATCTACGTATGTTTTTCAAAAGCAAAAATTGAACATTGATTATGTTCTTGTAACAGTCGGTAACTGATATATCATATTGAACAAAGAAGAAGAAAGCAGCAGGGGCGTTTTACTTTCTTTTTAGATGTTAATGGAATTTTCAAACATGTTACAAGCAGATTGCACAGAACACTGAACCACCAAGAACCCATCACATGGCTCCAAAAACCATTTCCATTCTGCTGTTCCTGTGTCAAAAGTTCATTTAGTTTTTCCATTTCCTCTATCTCCTACCACTTTTTCTGGGAAGGACTGGTGTATTTTAAAGCAAACCCCATTTCATTTCACTTGCAAATATTTTAGTAGGTACCTTTATGAGATGATGGCTTTGTTTGTTTAACATCTCCAAAGATGATATACAGATTGCCAGCAAACACATGAAAGAATGCTCAACATCATTAATCATTAGAGAAATG
>NC_041224.1:73235537-73286830 GCF_002837175.3 Physeter macrocephalus
TGCTGGAGAGGGTGTGGAGAAAAGGGAACATTCTTGCACTGTTGGTGGGAATGTAAATTGATACAGCCACTCTGGAGAACAGTATGGAGGTTCCTTAAAAAACTAAACATAGAACTACCATATGACCCAGCAATCCCACTACTGGGCATATACCCTGAGAAAACCATAATTCAAAAAGAGTCATGTACCAAAATGTTCATTGCAGCTCTATTTACAATAGCCAGGACATGAAAGCAACCTAAGGGTCCATCAACAGATGAATGGATAAAGAAGATGTGGCACATATATACAATGGGATATTACTCTGCCATAAAAAGAAATGAAATTGAGCTATTTGTAGTGAGGTGGAAGGACCTAGAGTCTGTCATACAGAGTGAAGTAGGTCAGAAAGAGAAAAACAAATACCATATGCTAACACATATATATGGAATCTAAAAATAAAAAAAGATCATGAAGAACCTAGGGGTAAGACGGGAATAAAGACACAAACCTACTAGAGAATGGACTTGAGGATATGGGGAGGGGGAAGGGTAAACTGTGACAAGTGAGAGAGTGGCATGGACATATATACACTACCAAACGTAAAATAGATAGCTAGTGGGAAGCAGCCGCATAGCACAGGGAGATCAGCTCAGGGCTTTGTGACCACCTAGAGGGGTGGGATAGGGAGGGTGGGAGGGAGGGAGAAGCAAGAGGGAAGAGATATGGGAACATACGTATATGTATAGCTAATTCACTTTGTTATAAAGCAAAAACTAACACACCATTGTAAAGCAATTAGGTTTGTGGGGTGTGGGATCAGCTCATGGACATTCTTCTGATTAGTTGGTGGTGAGGTAATCGGGAGTCAACCTCATCAACCTTCTGTTTCCAACTGGTCTGGGGTCTATGTGTTGTGGGCAGCATACAGTTAACTTCTTCCACCTGGTGGGGTTTCTGTATCTGCCAAACAGCTCAAAGGACATGGCTCAGAATATTATCTATAACACTTGGGAAAGAACTAAAAGTCGTTGGCTTTGTTTAATGGCTAAAGTGTTATTATTTTGTCTTGCTTGACTATTTTCCTTTTTCTGCCTTTTCTCACTTCTCTGATTAAATTTATTCTTTGACTAAAGTTTTTCTACAAACAAAAGGCAGGCGGAGGACGTGTCAGGGTGGGGGAGTCCTGTTCTGGGAAAGCTCCATAGGGTCCTGCTCGGTTATATCACCAGTCTTAGAATAACTAAAACATCAGCAGCAACATTATTAATGAAAACATTTCAAGCTGTTTTTTGCTTTCATATTTTTTTTTTGTCTTAGGAATATTTCCCACATGAATGTATAGTCAAACAACTGTATTTTGAAGTCTCTGTATAGTTATGTCACCAATGGGACACAGATTCATTTGCTTCCTTTTGCCTTCAGTGTATGGGTACTGCTTTTTAAATTTAACTTTGATTTATGTTTACATAAAATATTTTTAGGATTACAAAGTCACAGGCATAAACTACAGTATATTTAAAGAAGTCTAGTTTCTGTCACCACTCCCTCCACCCTATTCTCTTCCTTCTCTAACATGTTATAACCACTAAAAATATATTTTAGTTTTCTTTCCAGTGTTTTCTATATTTATTCATATTCCCGTTCTTAGATAAATGGTAGCATATTGTGCTTTCTTTTTTCCACCTTTCTTTTTTTCCGCTTAATTTTGGGCTTGCAAACTATACATGGCCTGCAGTCCAAATCTGGCTTATTACCTATTTTTGTAAATAAAGTTTTATTGGAACACAGACACACTCATTTATTTGCATACTGCTGGTGGCTGCAATAGCAGAGTTGAGTAGTTGCAACAGAGATGGTAAGGCATGCAAAGCCAAAAATATTGTTAACTATATGGCCCATTATGGGAAAAGTTTGCCAACTTTGTATACTAGAGAATCAATACACAGCAATATACTTCTCATTCTTTGTTTTGACTATATATTATATTAGTTTCCTGTGGCCACTGTAACAAATTACTACAAACATAATGGCTTAAAAAAGCAGAAATTTATTCTCTTGTAGGCCAGAAGTCAGAAATCAGAATCACTGGGCCAAAATTAATGTATTAGCAGGTCTGTGCTCCCTCTGGAGGCTTGGAGGGAGAACGTGTTCCTTGACTCTTCCACTGCTGGTAGCTGCCAGCTTCCTTGGCTTGTGGCCACATCACTCCAGTCTTCAAGGCCAGAATCTTCAAATCTTTCTCTGTTACACCATCTCATTGCCTTCTTCTCTGTGTGTGTCAAATGTCCCTGGACTTCTTTCCTAAAAGGTTGCATTTAGGGTCCATCCAGCTAATTCCCATCACAAGATCCTTAATTCAATCACAATTGCAAAGACCCCCCACACACACACACTTTGTGTGTGTGTGTGTGTGCTTTATAAGGTAACCTGCACAGGTTCCAGGGAATATGGTGTAGATATTTTTGGGGTGGGGGTGGGGGGCATGGATGATTTTCAGCCTGTCGTAAACAGTGTGGGACTCTACTGTGTGGCTGTATTGTAGTTTATTCAAAGCGTCTCCTGTTGGTATATATTTTGATATTTCTAGTTTTCAGTTTTATAAATAATGCTGCAGCAAATAGCCTTATGCAAAATTTTTTCGTATCTTTTGCCAGTGTGTCTTTGAAATAGATTCCTAGAGGTGGGATTGCGAAATTACTGGTAAATGTGTGTGCATTTTTTTCTGGGTATTGGGAAAATCGGCTTTAGAAGGGTGGTACTAATTTGCATTCCCAAGGGGATGTAGATAAATATTGTTTTTGATGCATGGATTGTTTGGCATCTTTGGCTCACACTGGCTCTGCTTTTCTTATCACAGAGGTCTACAGTAGTATTTATGTGCTGGGCTTGTCTCTCTGTCTATCTATATGTCCCATGAATACACTAGCAAATGACACCACCTGGTAATGAAACCGGATTCCTTCTCTCCCAGGTGGCACTTAAACCTAGCCAAAACTCAGACTGGGACTCAAACCCATGGGCTGGGACTTGAATCCACCTGCCCTCAGATTGGGAGTTGAACCCACGATCCCTGATTTAGAAGGGGACTCAAACCCTCTGTCTTTTCATTGAAAGTACTCACCTGGGGTCAGGGCTTACTGAAGCTCAAGTTCTTTTGTCTGGCGCAGAAAAATTCAGAGAGAGGAAAACTGGCAGGAGAAAAATGAGTTTATTAGAATAAGACGCTTGTGAGAAATGCAAGTGGGCAGGTGGGAAGGCTCTGCCCCAAGGACTGGGAGGGAGAGGACTTTATTTTTTTATTTTTATTTTTTGCGGTACGCGGGCCTCTCACTGTTGTGGCCTCTCCGGACGCGCAGGCTCAGAGGCCATGGCTCACGGGCCCAGCCGCTCCGCGGCATGTGGGATCTTCCCGGGCCGGGGCACGAACCCGTCTCCCCTGCATTGGCAGGCGGACTCTCAACCACTGCGCCACCAGGGAAGCCTGGAGAGGGCTTTATTTTTTTAAATAAAAGAAAAGTGGGGAGGAGGAGTAGACAACCTTCTTCTCATTCTTGGGCTGACATCAAGGCTTACATCATTAGTTCCTCCTTTGGCCCTATATGGTTTAACTGGGACGGTCATGACACTGTTTAACTCATATGTATATTAGCAAAAGGGTGATAACATAGACTAAAATACGGTAATTCATCTCAGGTTTCAGTAAAATGTCCCCTTTCACCTATATTTCTGCCTTGGTTACATGCAGAAATGCTATTCTTCAAAGACTATTAACTCCCCGACTTCATATAACAAGATCTAGACCCCATATCTATTGTCTTGTATTTTAACTATCAGGGTTTGTGGCTTGAGTATGCCTGGCACTTGGACACCTGGTCTTCCTTCAAGGTAGTATAGATTGTTGCTAGGTTAATAGATTCTTTTCTTGAGTGGTCATTAGCTTACAATAGTCCCCCAAACTCCCTTAAAATTCCCTTTCTGTCTTTAATCCCCTGCTGGAATTTCTAAACTATTTAATTATCCTACTCTATCCCTATCAGTAATAGATTCATCATCTTAACTTTGCAGAAAATAACCCTGTCCTGATAACACTAATGGTTACCAACAGAGTAGGACATCAAATAAACTTGGGGGTGGAGAGGGAGAGGCCTATTTAAGAAAGATTTAGCATCAAAGTCTCTTTTTTTATTGATCACTTTTCACCATCATCTAAAACTGCACTGATTGTCCAACTCCAGGATTAAATCAATGGGGGAAAAAAGACAAGTCTGTGGTTTGGTAGTAAATGCAAAACACATTTAGATTGGTATTTTCCAAACTTGATACTCGCTTCTGAAATCAAAATCTTCCAAAGACCTCTAATGCAGATTTAAAAAATAAATATAGGTCAGTGTAGTTCTGTTTTGTGTTGGTACAAATATACGTTTTTTCCCTAATCCAGGCTTCTTGCATGTGCATGTCTATTTCAGCAAAATCCCATTTAAATTGTTTCTACCCTGTTATATGGAGAAACCCATGAATTGCTCATTAGGTTCTCATTAACTCATCCTGTGGAAATGAAAACGCACAGAGTGGTCAGACTGCTGGAAATTTCTGCATTCATTTAATACATCATTGAGAGAAAATCCCCTCAACTTTCAACAGTGTCAGGCAAGTTTTTATGGGTGAAGAGAGGGAGCACAGATTTCCTCTCTTCAAATAAGTTCACATTTCCTAGTCTCAGCATTCCTTGGAAACGTTGCAGTTGAGATTTTCTGATGCAAAATAAGGTGGTTCTCATCATTCTGTCACTTGCCTTCTCCCAGATTTCAGCCATTGACCATCAGCTGGCCAAAATGGTGGTGCCCTTGAGGGCCTCTCGCCCACTGTCTGGATCCTGCAGTGTTTGAAATGTCATTAGTCCTTTTCAAATAAGTTATTTTTAGCAAGAAATTTATCCCAGGACTCCCATTTTTAAGATGACTTCTATTATTTTCATAGTTAGTTTGTTTGGACCCAGTGATGGCAGAGCACATTGGCTGCCAGAGCCACATGGGTAAGTCCACAGCCAGGTGGGTATTTTCTAACAGCCTCCAACTCTGTATGACAAAATTATTTTCAGAAATAATCATGAAATGAAGTTCCTAAAAATAATGGCCAGAAAGGAAATGCAGACAGTGAAAATGCCCTAATAATGAACCTCATATATATAATCTTGTCAGTAAACAAATAAAATTTTTAAAACTACATCTTAATTACATTAATATATTTTTGAACAAAAGGAAAAGTTACTAGTCATCAAAACTGCAGCAAATATTGAGACCAGGGGTTCTCATTGGGGTGTGATTTTGCCCCTCAAGGAAGTTTTGGCAATGTTTGAAATACCTCTGGTGCCACAACAGGGTGGGAGTTGGTCTACAGACAATGAGTGGGTAGATACCACTAGACATCCTACAATACTCAGGACAGCCGTCCTCTCCCACAAGAAAAAATGTCAATAGTGCCAAGGTTGAGAAACCCTGGTTTAGATAATATATTGTCAAAAGATGTTTTCAGAGAGAAATATTTTACTTCTGATGCTATTTAGATTTACTGGCATGTGGTAATAAAAACAGCCTAACTTTTAGTCAATTTTATTATTGTTTTAAAATTACTGCCTGAAGCTAGGGTTGCACTGGCCTGCATCCGGTGTATCACTGTGGTTGCCCATCCCAATATCCCTAGTAAAAAAACTCATTTTTGTAAAGGCACCAGATAAGAACTACATTTCCCAGTCCTCCTTGCCACGTAGCATAGCCCATAGGTAGCTCTGTGATAGATGCTTAGTGATTGAAATGTATGAGAACAGGTGGAAAATGGCTTCCAAAAAACCTCCTTCATGGCATCTGGTGAGCACCTTTTGCCCACTTCCTCTATGTTTCATCCTAGAACTTGCTATCTGGAATACATATGTGATGGCTGGAGTGTGAGTCACCATTTTGGAGTGCTGAAGATGATAGCATTTCCCAGAGGATGGTGGAGTGGTGGACTAGAAGGAATCCAGGACTCCAATGGCTATGTTAGTACAGGACTACTAACCTCAGTTACATTCATGTGAAGGAGAAATAAGCTTCTGGCTTATATAATCCAAAATTAATTTGGAGTAACTTTTTTTTCCCAGCTGAGTCTGATCCAATCAGATTCTAAATACAACTATCTCCAACTGCAGAATTAGTTCCATTGGCTTGTTGGAGTGGAAGTTTGGGCCTATTAATCAATCCTCAGTTGCCACTTTAGTTATGGCTTAATATTATCCCCAGAGAAGTTTGCCTCCAGATTCAGTACCTACTAGGCAATATTAATTTTAGCAAACTTTCACAATCAGTTATTCCACACAAATAAAGCAGTTTATCAGAACTATTCAAGTGCCTGCCATAAGAACAGCATAAACATGGATAAAATATGTTCTGACTGACTGATGATCAGTTATAAATCCAACTAAACCTTTAATCCAAATTTGAAATAAATTTCATTGCAAACCTTTTTAGCTTCCCCAATGCTAGGGTTATTTATTTTTTCTTTTTTAAAAACATTATCAACTATCTACACATCTATGGTCAGCTGATTTTGACCAGGATGCCGAGATCATTCAAAGGGGAAAGTACAGTCTTTCAACAAATTGTGCTGGGAAAACTGGATAATCACATGCAAAAGAATGAATTTGTTTCCTTACTTCAGACAATATTCAAAATGAACTCAAAATGGATCAATGACCAAAATATAAGAGCTAGAGGTATAAAGCTCTTAAAAGAAAACAGGAGTAAATCTTTACACACTTGGGTCTGACAATGGATTCTTAGGTATAACACCAAAATTACAAGGACCAAAATATAAAAAAACAGGACTTAATCAAAATTTAAAATTTTGTGCGTAAGAGGACACTTAAAAGAAAATAAAGAGGCAAACTACAGAATGGGAGACAATATTTGCAAACCATTTACCTAATAAAGTACTTGCATTTAAAAAATATAAAGAATTCTTATACCTCAATAATATAAAGAAAAATAACCCAATTAAAAATGGGCAATAAATCTGAATAAGTGTTTCTCCAAGAAGATATACAAATGACCAGTAAGCACAGGCAAAGTTGTTTGACATCATTAGTCATCAGGGAAATGCAAATCAAAACCACAATGAGATATCACTCCACACCCACTAGGATGGCTAGAGTTAAAAAGTCGGAAAACAACGTGTTGGAGAAGATGCGGAAAAGTTGGAACACTCTTAATATGTGCTGGTGGGAATGCAAAATCATGCAGCCACTTTGGAAAGCAGTATGAAAGGTCCTCAAATGGTTAAACATAATTATCATATCACTCAGTAATTCCACTCCTATATAACCAAGAGAAATGAGCACATATGTTCACATAACAACTTGTACCTGAATGTTTACAGCAGCTTTATTCATAAAAAACAAAAAGTGGAAACAGCTCAAATGTCTATCAGATGATGAAAGGATAAACAAAATGTGGTATATCAATATTATGGAGCATTATTCAGTATAAAAATAAAGTACAGATAGATGCCACAAAATAGAGAGACCTTGAAAGCATTATGCACAGTGAAAGAAGCCAGTCACAAAAGGCCACAAATTGTGTGATTCCATTCATAATAATAGGAAAATCTGTAGAGAGAGAAAATAGATTAGTGGTTGCTTAGAGCTGCAGGTGGGGTGTGGAAAGAGTTGAGAGATGATAGGTAAAGAATATGGGATTTCTTTCTGAGGTGATGAAAATGTTCTATATAAAGTTGACTGTGGTGATGGCTGTACATATCTTTGAATGTACTAAAAACAGTACGGTTGATATGGGTGGATTGTATGCTATCTGAATTATACCATAATAAAGCAGTTAAAACTATATGGATGGCAAATAAGCACCTGAAAAGATGCTTAATATCAATAGTCACTAGGGAAATGCAAATTAAAACCACAGTAAGATATCATCACATGCCAATAAAACATCTGAAAATTAAAAGACTGACTATTGCCAAGTGCTGGTAGTGATACAGAGAAGGTAGAACTCATGTACTGCTAATTCACTAAATGAACAAGAAAAGTATTGCTCAAGTGCTGAGTAGGTCTCTTGGGCCCTTGGATTACTTTTACACATTTTTACTCCCTGAATTTAATTTTCCTTGGAAAACAGTTTGGTAGTGTCTTAAAATGTTGAACAAACATCTACCATATGTCCCAGCCATTCCACTCCAGGTGGAGTGGAGAAATGGATGAATATGGCCATGCAAAGACTTGGACACAAATGTTCATAGTAGCTCTATTTTCAAGACCCCAGATGGAAACAACCCAAAAATCTATTAACAGGTGAATGGATAAACTGATATATGGATACAATGGAATACTACTCAGCAATAACAAGGAATGAAGTCTTGGTATATGCCACAACATGGATGAATCTCAGAATAGCTATACTGAGTGAAAGAAGCCAGACAAAAAGTATTACAAAGATTATGATTCCATTTACATAAAATTCTAAAAACTGCAAAATAATCTATAGTGACAGGAAGCAGCAGCTGCCTGGGGCCTGGAGGTTGGAGGGGGTGTCAGGAGGAGGTTGATGAGAAGGAGGATTTACAAAGGGACGTGTAGGGCCCAATGAGGGTATTCACTGTCTGGATTGAGGTTATGCTTTTAGGAGTCCATACATATGTTAAAACTCTTCAAATTTTATCTTTAAATATAAGTAATTTATTATATGACATTTATACCTCAATCAAATTGGTAATTTTTTTAAAAACCACTATGAGTTGATTTTTCCTTTGTCTCTTCCCTTTCTCCTAGAGATGGAAATCATGAGCTTCTGCTGAGAAGCAAGTCTCCAAGGTCTTTTTTCTCAGCTTATTAGAAGATATTGACCCTAACTCAAAGAATAAGCTTGTCTTTTCAAAAGTTCTTGCCTGAATCAAGTCATTTCTCCTGTTCCTTAGAACAGGAGATTTGTTTGAACAAATATGCAAAGGAGAAACTGATTAAACAGTTGGGTACTGAATTTCTCCTTGTCATTGCTCTTCACTGTGGTAAATGAATTCATATTGCAACAGGGATTATTGCATAACAAAGAGCATGTTTCCATGAGCTGCAGCACAGCACACTAGAAAAATCTCAGGGAAAGAAATAAGACTAGATTTCTGGTTAGCACTACCAGCTGTGAGAACTTGGGTAAGACATTTGAATTCATTTGCCTCAGTTTCTTCTGAGGCAAGAAGTTCTGCTTATCATTTTTCATCAGTTGGAATAATATTTCAACAAGATGGCTTTTGTTTTTTCTATATTACTTAATAGATAAGATCTTTAGGGACTGTGTATTAGCTATCAAGAAATAGGTACAAACATTAAATTTTTATTTTTTATTTTTTAAGTTTTTTAATTTTTTTGCAGTACGCGGGCCTCTCACCGTTGTGGCCTCTCCCATTGCGGAACACAGGCTCCGGACGCGCAGGCTCAGCGGCCTTGGCTCACGGGCCCAGCCGCTCCACGGCATGTGTGATCTTCCCGGACCGGGGCATGAACCCGCGTCCCCTGCATTGGCAGGAGGACTCTCAACCACTGTGCCACCAGGGAAGCCCCGAAACACTAACTTTTTAAACATAAGTTGGAGCATTTATTCTAGAACTAGAATGATTTCAATTATCCAATATTCAATATTTATGGAATACAGTGTGGGCCATACTCTACATTAATTTTTTTCTTCTAACTAATCATCTATGCTGGAACTTCCCTGGTGGCAAGTGGTTAAGAATCTGCCTGCCAATGCAGGGACACAGGTTCGATCCCTGGTCCAGGAAGATCCCACATGCCTCAGAACAACTAATCCCATGCACCACAACTACTGAGCTTGCGCTCTACAGCCCGTGAGCCATAGCTACTGAGCCCGTGCACCACAACTACTGAAGCCCATGCACCTAGAGCCCGTGCTCTGCAACAAGAGGAGTCCCTGCAATGAGAAGCCTGCACACCGCAACGAAGAGTAGCTCCCACTCGCCACAACTGAAGAAAGCCCACATGCAGCGATGAAGACACAATGCAGCCATAAATAAATAAATAAATTTATAATTTAAAAAAATCATCTATGCTTTGTTTCTCCTCTTCTGGAACCTTTCTGTAGCTGTGCAATGTACCTTTATTCACTTCTAACAATCATCAGCCAAAGATCTTAAAATAGAACCCAGCTTCAGCACTTTTATCGTTTCCCCTGAAGTGTCATGCAAAGAATTCACTGAACAATTGTTTCAGCACTTGGCACCATGTCACCAGTGGTTATGAATATGCAACTAAATCTTTGCAAAACTGCAGTAAAAAACACCCTCAGAATCTTACAGTACATTCAGTACCTTTGTTTTGTGTAAAAGGAATAATAAAATGTGAAAAAAATACGGCAATTTTAATGCAATGTAATATATAACAGGTTATGGTCTGAATAGAAGTATCTCAAAATGTACAGAATTACATTTCAGTGCAATACACATATCAAAGACATATTTTTTTACATGACACATCTACTTTTTAAAAGCTATTAAAATCTGGAAGACATTCTTTTATAATTAAGAAAATTAAGTAAATTCCCTCTGTTCAACAAATAATCACAATAGAAGGAAAGAAAATGTAGTAAAAAGGAAGATAAGAGGGGCTTCCCTGGTGGCGCAGTGGTTGAGAATCTGTCTGCCGATGCAGGGGACACGGGTTCGTGCCCTGGTCCGGGAAGATCCCACATGCCGCAGAGCGGCTGGGCCCGTGAGCCATGGCCGCTGAGCCTACGAGTCCGGAGCCTGTGCTCCGCAACGGGAGAGGCCACAACAGTGAGAGGCCAGCATACCACAAAAAAAAAAAAAAAAAAAAAAGAAAAAAAAGGAAGATAAGAGTTTTAAATCAAGGAATAACTAACACAAAGATTGAATTGAACGCTCAGGGCCCCTGCAGCATCCAGGCTGTTTAATACTGGTGTACTTAGGGAGGCTGTATCTGCTTATGATAGCAAAGCCCAAAGCTGGACAAATGTGCCTGCCTCCATGCATCTCTGTCCTGGACGACACTTTCCCCAGACACGCAAACCAGGAAGGACAGTGATCTAAGCTTCATTTCTGTTTTTGCCAGAAATATCATGTCAATCTGTGGACCTGGTGGTGTAAAAACGGATTTCAAAGGAGCTCAGTGCAAATCCTAATCTTGTGTGATGTGCCACAAATCAAGCCAGATGATTTTCCCCAGGAGTCACTAAACAACATTTTCAGAGGAAATCGGCCATTTTCTGGTTCTCAGCTTTTCTTTCCCCCACTCCTCAGACTAAACCCATTTATCACCATCCCTTTTGGGGAATCTAATCCAGGCATTCCCCAGCAGGGCCCACATGTAAGGAACTGTGGTCCGTAGAATAATGCTTCCCACCAAAGAAGTCCTCATCCTGATCCCCTGACCCTGTGACTATGTTGCCTGTCAAGGGATTTTGCAGGTGCAGATAAGTTAAGGCTCCTGAGATGGGGAGGTGGTCCTGGGTGGTCCAGTCTAATCACATGGGTTCTTAAAAGCAGAGAACTTTTCCCAGCTGGTCAGAGAGATATGACAACTTAAGAAGAGTCAGAAAGATGCTGTGTTGCTGGCTTTTTAGATGAAGCAAGGGCAATGAAGTTGGCCTCGGGAAGCTGGAAAAGAAGGAAATCCATTTCCTTGCCTTGACTTTAACTGAGATCTTGATCTTAGCCCAGTGAGACCATGTTTAACTTCTGACCTACAGACCTATAAGACAATAAATCTGTGTTGTTTCAAGCCACTATGTTTGCAGTAATTTCTCATGGCAACAATGCAAAACATATACAGAAGTTTTCACAGCTCCATAGTATTCAAGAGCCAATAGGAAACTGAGGAAACAACAAGGAAAATATAAAGTGTCTTCCAAAATTCTAAAATCATTTCCTGTGCATGTGAGTAAATATACCAGTGGTAAGTAGAATGGTTTAATTGTTTTCTTTTCCCGTGGACATTGTATTACTATATACATTTAAAAAGCTTTGTAACCCTAGGTATCTTCTTCTAGCCTATAAGACCCAGTATTATTTTTTCAATTTTTAAAAATTCAGGCAGTCACTTGGCAAACACACGAGTTTACTCAGCTTTGAGTGCACACCAGAAGCTAGGGAAGCTCGTAACTAGTGCTGAGGTGTGGAAAACCCCAACGGAGGCCAGACAGTCAGGGGACAGGAATGGCAGTGACCTGGCCCAGGAGGCCCCAGTCTGCTGGATGTGGCCAACTCAGAGCATCTTCCTCCTTCCCTTCAGCTCTTGCACTGAAAACTGAAGAGGCAATCCCATTAAGTAGAGGAAGTGGATGGCGGGGGGGTAGGATGAAGTCATTAGGAACATAGAAGACAGAACATCTGGTGAATAACATCACAGCATTGCTCAGGATCTTGCCTTTAGTTAAGATGGAAAGAACATATATGTGTCTTGACCTCTTTCTCACCTCAAATTGTTTCAGATTGTATAAGGTCTAAAGCATATTGACAGCCATTTTTCAGGCTATGTCTTAAAAAACTTATTTGAACTATAATGTATAAACCCACAATAAATCCACAAAATCAGCACATATTTTAAGTAAGGTATTATATCAATTTGCAACTTATAGCAATGGCTAAACTTAGCAAACACTTCATAATCTAGATTTTTTTTTAACCTGGCCATGATCATAATTATAAGAGTTAGGTGATGTCTTGCTTCTATTGCTCTAGGAATCAAATGAGGAATTGTGAACCAAGGCAAATAAATATCATAAACTTGTTTTACAATTTGGTATCAGTAAAAATAATAATATTTTGTATTAAGATTTTAGTTTGTAATGTTTTCTTCCCCCTGGGAGGGTTAAAAAACAAAAACAAAAACAAACATTTAGTCATTTAATCTACACACAAAATTGCTGTATCTGAAGAAAACTCAGCAAATTAAAGTCTCCAGTAGTCACAGAATTTGTTGGAAGAGTTAATAGAGACATCATCTGATCAGGCTTTGAGGTCCCTCCCCCATCAACCATCTGGAATGCCCTTAGTGATCAATAAATCAGGAAAGAAGTCTGAATAGTGGAGTAAAACACAGCCATAGATTTCCAAATGTGATAACAACAACTGTGAAAGATCTCAAAATTAAATCACAGTTAATATCTGCATTACTCCAGGGATACTACTACTGCTCCTTTCAAAAAAAAAAAAAAAGTCAGTTCAGGAAAATGGTCACTTATATTTCCTAAATCAGAAGAAAATCTGAGGTTGCGTGATGTCAAAATAGCTCAGCTTTTATGATTCTTTTTTAAATTTCTTAGCGTTGTAGAAGGAAACTTGCTTCCTCCACTCACTACACTTCTGGCAACAGATGTGCATGCAGTTTTCCCACATTTCAGACACTAGCTGGGTGTCCTACAGTTCAGTCCTGGTACATACTCCCTGGACTTAATGCATATCCCACAGGTTAAGGGCTCAGCTCCACAAGATGCCCCCACTTCAGTCTCCAACTGGTTATAAACTGTAGGTTTCCACAATGCCCTCCCCAGATTTGATAATTTGTTACATGGCTCACAAAACTCAGGGAAAACTTATGTTTACTGGTTTATTATAAAGGATATGGCTGAACAATCAGATGAAGAAATACGTGGAGTCCTCTCCTGACGTGTCCCTAGCACAGGAACTTCACTCCCATGGAGCTGGGTTGGGTCATCCTCCCAGCATCTGGATATATTCACTGACCTGGACCTCCTGGAACTCTGTAGTTTAGGGATTTTTATGGACCCTTCATCAGGTAGACATGATCAGTTATTAAGTCAATCTCCACCCCCCCACCTCCCTAGCCCCCCCACCCCCACTCCCCTCTTCAGAGGATGGGAGGTGAGACTGGAAGTTCCAAGCTCCTAATCATGGCTTAGTGTTTCTGGTGACCAGCACCCATCCTGAAGCCCTCCAGGAGTCCACCAAGAGTCTCCTCATTGGAACAAAGGACACTCCTATCACTCAGGAAATTCCAAGAGATTTAGGAACTCCGTGTCAGGAACTGGGGACAGAGACCAAAGATGTATTTATTATGTCACAAGTTGTACTTAGTCTCTTTCAAATGATTTTGCATTTATGAAGGCATACTGTGGTAATGAAAATAAGGATCCTGCTTTTCATATTCTTGCAGAGTAAGAAATAGTCTTTTCTTTCTAAGCTGCCTGGGGCATGCCTTGGCAAGCTATCAGGAGACAAAAGGAGATACAAGAGCAAAACAGAGAACTGCTTTCTAATCAGTTGCAAGCTCTTAACTTTGTTTTATATTCCCGATTCTCACTCTATGACTGTATAATGACTTTTGACACTTGCTTCCTCTGCCTTGACATTGAGTTTCCATGGAATAGATTTATACACCGAAAATCCAAAAGAATCGACAACCTGATATGTGCCCTGGCCAACTCACTAACAGGAATTCCATTGGTCTGACTAACAGATCTCTCTTCCAGGGAGCACTCCTGTGCAAGGAGTCCCCTCTATGATTCCATCCAGCGTGTGTTGGGCCAAATCCTATCCTACAGAAGACTTGGATCTTTCCTGTTTCAATTGGATATGGTTGAGTTTTCACATCCCTGCAGCATGGGACATAACATACCAAGGTATAAACTCATTCTGAACAGAAGCTTTGATTTCCTTGGGTGAAAATTGCTGCTCACTTCCTAGATATTATTGTTTTCAAAACTTGACTCTGCTAATTCAGTGCTGAGCTTATAAGAGGTTTTAATAAATGATAACTGTCCCTTTTTAAAAGCCAAACAATCACTTAATATGATAAAGCAAATATTTTTTATTATCCTGAGAAATAGCTGTGTCAGGAAAATAAAAGCTCTGTTTTTGTAAAATCAGAACAATTTAATTTTCATTTTTGAAAATATACCCAATATCTCATTTACTTAGTTACATCTTGACCATTGCCAAAAGTAACCAGCGTATCCATACAGCATGTTTCATTTCAGCAGTTAGAAAGGAAATTTTTCCACCTCCTTAAAAGCACACCCATGGATGAAAAATGTTGCCTGCCATATGAGTACACAAAAGATGTTGTGGCCATCAGCAACTCCAGCCCAAAGGTGCACCCTGAGGGGACTCAGGATGGGAAAGCACAGGATACTGGCCCCAGAGAGCTGAGGTGCGTATCAGAGGGATGATTTCAATGAGCCCAGATGCTTGCATCTTCCTATACATAGCAAAGCACTGAACTCCTTAACTTGAGATGTCTGGTTTTTTTAACTGTAATGTTTGATGTTCTGACTACCTGATTTTGGTTGCAAAACTTCTGTATGTCCTGGCTCGTCCCTTACCTCTTTGGAGCCGTCACTCAGAGCTATCTGAGAGGCTGTCTCCTGGGCTTGAAGTCCTCAGAAAGTTTGCCAGATAAAACATAATTCTCAACTTCTAGGTTGTGTATTTTTTTTCAATCCACAACACACACATTTTTCTTTACTTCTAGGTGTGGTTTTATTGAATATATATCAATTCAGAGAACTTGTTTGAGCAACTACTGGGTGAAATGACCTTGTGTGTGGTTTAAAATGTAGAGGCTGATGTCTGTCCTTAAATTACATGGACTTTGGAACAGGTGAAGCTCATTTACATAAGTGAGTCTAATACAGGCTAAGCCATGATGTGTTGAGGTAATAAACAACCTTCAAATCTAGTTGATTAAAGCAGCAAAGGTTTGTACCTTGCAAATGCTCCCCGTCCATCCCTAGTTGGCGGGAACTCAGGTGTTCATGAGCCCTCCAGTTGACAGAGCAACTATCGTCTCAAGTGTAGCTCTGTGCTGTACACAGGCAGAGTCCTAGAGTGTCCCACACTGGAAATGAAACCTTCTATTGGCTGCCCCAATCTCCAACAGGCCAAGGAAAAGCAGTCGTAATCCTGGGCCCAGAGAGAAGAATGCTGGAAATGTTTGAGGACCTGCCTCAATGACCCATCACACATGAGGCAGAGTGGAGCGAACAGCACATTGATTGACAGGTGACGTGAGTACCACAGAGGGGGTGCATCTCAGGTGAGTCCCTGGAGGAGGAGACTGTGAGGGCACTGGCAGTACTCCAGGTAAGAGAATAGCCAGAAAAGAAGAGACAAATTATAGGATTAGAGATGTATGTTTGGGAGTAATTAACATTTGAGGGATATTTGAACCATTATACAAATGAGATTTGTTGAGATATCTTAAGATGAAAGGATCAATAAAGCAGAAATGGAAAGGTGTGGGGAGAAGAAAAATCTAAGATCAGTCACAGGTACCCAGACTATTATGGGTAATAGAACCATAGATTGTCAGGCTGTCTACCTCCACCCCACTAGACAAAAGCGAGCATCATGGACCTCTTCAGGCTGTTCACAGCATCTCCTCTAGTGTGAGAAAAAGTTTTCAGTGTGGCCATTCTGCACATTTGGTGGACTCCACAATCTTCCACACTTAGTTGTCTCTCAGAGCAGGTTGCCTACAATGTGGTTTACATAAAAATAGCCTAACAGGAAATAAGTAATATTATGAGATGAAAATCAGACTTGTGGCCTGTGAGGCCAAGCTTCATAATGAAGGCAAATATTATAAAGGGAAATTCTCTGAATTTAAAACCAGGAAATGTTGAAGAGCACAGATGAATCCATCAGCACTGAGGCCATGGATTAAAATATCCCTCCCTAACTTCATGCTGCTTAGAGAAACACTGGGGCACAGTGGGACCATGAAAAGAAACAGGATTCAGTGTAATGTAGTTTTCCGTGGACCCTGGTGGGTATGCTTGCCAAAATTGATTGATATAATGTGGGAGGTTAACTGCTTTATTGATATTATCCCCATTTTAAAAAGAGCAAAAGGAAAAAATTACCTCTCTGTATTCCCTAAAAGGATCATTTTAACAATGCCATGTAATTTTATAAGGTTTATTCTTAATATTTGGTTAGCAAAAAATTTTGTATTTCAATTACCCAGAGGAAGTAACATTCACAGCAAATGCAGCACACTTTGTTCTTTGTTTACCAGGAGAAACAACAGGGATAGGCCATGAAAAGGCAGGTCTTGAAAAGGAGTTTCATTACTCCAAGACACAAGATGGTAGGAATGCATCCACTCTACAGAGACATGTCTAGTGATTACCTGCTGTGTTCCAGGCACTGTTTGATCATGGTTAAACTTGTGTTAAAGATGAAGAAGAAATATTGTTGCTGCCCTTATAAAGCTTAAACTGAATGTAAATAGTAATTACAAAGTTTGAGAAATACTAGGAATGAAACTAGTGGATGATACACTAATCACAAAGAGATGAGAGCCTTTTAGATGGGGAGGCCAGGGAGAGCTTTAAGCCAGTACCTGAAGGATGACTCAGCAGCCAGTCCAGGGGCAGGGGTGGGAGAGGGTGGGAGAGAGGAGAAAACCCTCCGAGCTAAGGGAGTGGCATGAGCAAAGGCCTTGTCTGGGAAACACAGAAAGCATACCAGGATGCTGAGGTCCCCCAGAACAAGTGGCTGCATGCTGCACAGAGAGAGGAGGCAGGTGGGAGGGAGCAACAGGCCAGGCTGGAGCGAGGCCAGACCCCTGAGGATGGTGCCGCCAGACGATCTGGTGATGGGGCCTTTGCCCAGCTGCCTTGAGGCTGGTTCTGGCAGCACCAGAAAGGCTAGAGGCTGGGTCAGCTGCTGCAGACACAGTGAAGGGCCTTCGTCTAGGCACCACTGACAGGAACATAAAGCAGGGGAGTCGCAGACCGCCAGCCCACATTCCTTCTGTCCAGCACCCTGATGGTCAGCCTCCAGGAGCAGCTGGCAGGCAGACGTGTGACTTAGGGCCCTAGGTCAGCACTGAGAGCAGTGCAGAGGGCCGGTGTGGGGCTGACAGACAATGGCTCACTGACTCTCATGGTGGGCCAAAGGATAAACTGGAGGTGGGTTGCTGTGGAGTGCAAGAGAGACATGAGATTGGTAGAGAGGTGAGGTAGATGGCACAGGCCTCAGAGCCTCTGTCAGGAGTTTGTGTTGAATTTTAGGTACAAGAGGAAATTGTTGAGGGCCTTTGTGATGAGAAAAATCGGTAGTAATCAGTTACCGTAGCAGCAGCAGAAGCGCTATTTATTGTGAGCTTGCTATGTGCCAGCCCCCACTCTAAGTGCTCTGTGTTCAGTTCTCATAACATCCCTATGAGTCAGGAACTCTTAGCCCCATTCTACAGAGAGAACTGAGCATGGAGAAGTTGAGTAATTTGCTAGGAAGCAATTTGCTAGGAAGTAATTTGCTTAAAAGCTTGGCAGCAATTCAACGTCCTGATTAACTTGGGAAGGGGGGAGACTAACCATGCAGGGAATTTAGGACCATGCCAGCAGGACATTCAGAGGGTAGTCCCTGCATTGGGGGAGTGCCTTTAATACCCAGGGGCAGCTGTGACCACTTCTTAAACCTGAAGAACATAAACCCAAGTTGCAGATGCAACTCAGAGAAACAGGCCACTAAAGCAGTAGGTTTTCTGGTATTACACTTGTCCATCTTTCCACCTAAAGAAACAAGCACAGTGTAAGGTGGTCCCTGCATCCCAGAAACCTGCCCTGGTGCCACAGAAGCCTAGAGAGGCCCCTGATGAGCTCTGCCCCACTTGGGTCAAAGAAAACATGATCCAAGACGTGGGACTCAAAAGAAGATTAGAACTAACATCAGAACCAATCTCATCGGTCTAGGGATTGACCATAAAGTTACCAAACTCAGGTCCAGCTGCTCACTGCTCGAAAATCAATACTCAAGAGGCAAGTGTTGGTAAAAATGGAAAATGTTGCATTTAATCAGAAAGCCGGCAATCTGGAGAGAAGGCAGACTCAGTGTCTTCAAAAACCAACTCCGAAGATTCTGCTCCATGAAAGTTTTTGAATGAAAGGGGAAGTAATCTCAGTTAATCATTAAGATGGGGGTCAGAGTCATCACCATACCCCAATGTGTGCAGGCTTGTTGACTTCTTGTGATCTTTCTTTAGATGCTCTCTTGTTCACACAAAGCTAGGGAAAGCTAGGGAGGAGATCTGGTCATCTGTTAATTACTTATTCTTCATTTCTACTTCTTTGATTTATGGAAAGAACCAACAGGTTAGGCAAGGTATTGTGTGATCAAAAGATTTGAAAGGTGTGCTTGGGCTGGAGATGAGTAGAGGATGGGGGTGCCTGGTTTAAGGTTAGTTACAGTATAGCTCTGCTAATGTGACAAGACAAAGGGGCCTCTGGCAGAGGAGGAAGCTGTTTACAATAAGGCTCTGAGATGCTAAGCATCACTGGAGTTAACTGGCCTTAAGCAAGGCATGTGCCTCAAAGTGTGAGTGTGTGTGCACATGAGCAAGTGCACGCATGCCTCTGTGTGTGTGTGCCTGTGTGTGTGTGTGTGTGTGTGTGTGACATCTAAAAAGACTGGCCCTAACCATTCAGGGCGAGCCAAGGAGACTAAGGCTGGAAAGTGGATTTATGAAACTTTACAGAATAGATTATTACTGCATTATCTATTATTTCTGGATTGAACTGCAGAGGAAATGAAACAAAAATAATATTTGCAACCTTGCAAGAAGAATATTTTCTCAGGAGAATTTCAGTTTAATTCTGTAATAAGACCCAGTGCAGTTGCGAAGTTTTGATTAAATTTGATAAGCAAAGCTGGACATATGGGTCCTGTGCATTTGCTTCCTCGTAATTAAAAACATAATTCTTTAACAGTCACAGTAACATGTTTTTCTGTTAAGTCAACATATACCACAGGATTAGGGGGAAAAAAGAGTATTCAATCAAATATTTGCATTTATTTAATCACTTAAGAATAGTGCATTTAGAGTTTGCTAAGTAGGGATAAAATATATTTGGAAAATGTAACTGAATGCTACCTTAATCACTGACCAGCAATATTCTGATTTACTAAGTAGATTCTATTTTTAGTAATTAACTGGATATCTTTTTAAAATTTAATATTTGGCATAAAATGAATGGGGGAAATGAGATTGCCCTTTACCAAATAAACATGTTGGCTCCTAGGATCAGAAAATATAAATAAATGTTATCTTCAGTACTACTTAAATTGCAGACCTGATGTTTAAGAGGACACAGAGTTATCTGATTTCAATTCAGAGATATAGAGAGCTGGAAAGAGTATTGCTCTCACCCATGTAACAAGGAAAATCTTGGAAATCCTCAAATTAATGACTTTTTTTGAACCTCTTAGAAAGATGAGGTTACAGAGTAAATAAATTGGTACAAAGTCTAAAGAGGGACAGGAACCAGCAGGGAGAAACAGGTCCTAAGTATTTACTTACCCGGGATAAACACCACTAAACACCAGGGAACATCTAGACAGGAGAGTGAATGAAACATTTTTAATGAACTGTTGAAGGCTGCCTGTGAGCTAGTAAGAATGTGTGAGGCCCCTGTGAGCTGCACACCTAGGGACTTCTAATCTCTTGGAGGCTTTTCCTCCAGGAATCTACTAAGTGCCCACAGGAGAGGTGGGAGTAGTGAGAAAGATCAGAGGTGACAATGGCTGTGAGTGGGCAAATTGTAAGCACCTAAGATCTCCTGTAGAATCTCATTGCAGGTGACAGAGGAACAGACTCGCTGAGATTCAGCTCCCCTAAGGATTAAAAGGCTGAAAATCTGAAGGGTGAGGAAACACAGACCATGAAGGACACTCACTGATGGACACCCTTGGAAAACTGCACTGTGGGAGAGAACAGAGTAAAAGAGAAGCCCAGCCCCTGGGGAAGGGCAGGAATATGTGAGAAGAGAAGACAGCATCACATCAAGAGTTGGGGCAGGAGCACTTGAGAAGTCCACACCTCCAAGGTCAGGTTCACAGAAGTTGCAATGGTGCACTGATAAGAACACAGAAACAACAAATTTCAAGCCCAGCCCAATTCCTGAAAAGACAAACACAAAACCCCACATTATAGACCTAGAAGAAGAAAAGGCATGCTCATTTCCAAGCATAAAATGTACACACATGGAAAACATCAGCTTTCAATAAAAAATTACAAAGCATGCACACTGTTCATGGGAATGCAAATAGATGCAGCCACTATGAAAAACAGTATGGAAGTTCCTCAAAAAATAAGAACAGAACTACCATATGATTCAGCAATCCCACTTCTGGGTGTTTATCCAAAAGAATTGAAATCAGAATCTCAAAGAGATATTAGCACTTGTTGCAGCACTATTCACAGTAGCCAAGATATAGAAATAACCCAAGTGTTTATCAGTGAATCATTGAATGAAGAAAATGTGATATATACATAAAATGGAACATTATTAAGCCCTAAAAAAAATAAATAAGATAATACTCACAATAGGCAACAACATGGAAGAACCTTGAGGGCATTATGCTGATATAAGCCAATCACAGAAAGACAGATATTACATGGTTCCACTTATGTGAGGGATCTAAAATAGTCAAATTCATAGAATCAAAGAGTGGACAGTGGTTGCCAGAGGCTGAAAGGAGGGGGAAAGGGAGAGTTACTAATTAAAAAGCATGCAGTTTCAATCAAGCAAGAAGATGAGTGAGCTCTAGAGATCTGTGTCCAACTCTATACCTAGAGTCAAAAATAATATCTTGTACACTTAACATTTAAGAGGGTAGATCTCATGTAACATGTTCTTTCCAAAATAAAAATTAAAATAAATAAAACTGAGGGAAAGTGTAATTCAGACTAAAACTAAGATGGAGAAAGAATAAAGAAATAAAGGTCTTATCAGATTTTAATGTTGGTTTTTACAATTCTTAAATTCTGCATTTATTTATATGTAAAAATGGAAGTTTTTTGGATGATAGCTTGAATGTAATAAACATATTTTAGCTAAACAAATGTTCTTTATTCTTCACTTTGCATTAACATGTATAATCATTCTAGTTAATGCAAATATATATTTGCATTCAGAATTTTTAATTCTCATATAACATTCTTGAAACTTTATTAAAGTATTAATATATGTCATTACTACAGCAAAAAATGAGCTTTTCTACACATAGTGTAGAAAACTAAATTTTTGTTTACTTTTTTGAATTTTATTTTATTTATTTTTTATACAGCAGGTTCTTATTAGTTACCTATTTTATACATGTTAGTGTATATATGTCATATATGCATATATGTCAATCCCAATCTCCCAGTTCATCCCACCAACCCCCCCACTTTCCCCCTTTGGTTTCCATACGTTTGTTCTCTACATCTTTGTCTCTATTTCTGCCTTACAAACAGGTTCGCCTGTACCATTTTTCTAGATTCCACATATATGTGTTAATATATGATATTGGTTTTTCTCTTTCTGACTTACTTCACTCTGTATGACAGTCTCTAGGTCCATCCACATCTCTACACATGACCCAATTTTGTTCCTTTTTATGGCTGAGTAATATTCCTTTATATATATGTACCACATCTTCTTTATCCATTCGACTGTCAGTGGGCATTTAGGTTGCTTCCATGACCTACCTATTGTAAATAGTGTTGCAATGAACATTGGTGTGCATGCGTCTTTTTTGAATTATGGTTTTCTCAGGGTATATGCCCAGTAAGTGGGTCATATGGTAATTCTATTTTTAGTTTTTTAAGGAACCTCCATAGTGTTCTCCATAGTGGCTGTATCAGTTTACATTCCCACCAACAGTTCAAGAGGGTTCCCTTTTCTCCACACCCTCTTCTCCATTCTTTTCCAAGGTCCTGGATCTCTTAACTGTCATTATTCTGAATTCTTTTTCTGGAAGGTTGCCTATCTCCACTTCATTTAGTTGCTTTTCTGGGGTTTTATCTTGTTCCCTCATCTGGTACATAGTCCTCTGCTTTTTCATTTTGTCTATGTTTCTGTGAATGTGGTTTTTGTTCTACAGGCTGCAGCATTGTAGTTCTTCCTGCTTCTGCTGTCTGCCCTCTGGTGGATGAGACTATCTAAGAGGCTTGTGCAAGTTTCCTGATGGGAGGGACTGGTGGTGGGTAGAGCTGGCTGCTGCTCTGGTGGACAGAGCTCAGTAAAACTTTAATCCACTTGTCTGCTGATGGATGGGGCTGTGTTCCCGCCCTGTTGGTTGTTTGGCCTGAGGCAACCCAACACTGGAGCCTACCCGGGCTCTTTGGTGGGGCTAATGGCAGACTCTGGGAGGGCTCATGCCAAGGAGTACTTCCCAGAACTTCTGCTGCCAGTGTCCTTGTCCCCGTGGTGAGCCACATCCACCCCTCACCTCTGCAGGAGACCCTCCAACACTAGCAGGTAGGTCTGGTTCAGTCTCCTATGAGGTCACTGCTCCTTCCCCCTGGGTTCTGATGCACACACTACATTGTGTGTGCCCTCCAAGAGTGGAGTCTCTGTTTCCCCCAGTCCTGTCAAAGTTCTGCAGTCAAATCCCACTAGCCTTCACAGTCTGACTCTCTAGGAATTCCTCCTCCCATTGCCAGACCCCCAGATTGGGAAGCCTGACGTGGGGCTCAGAACCTTCACTCCAGTGTGTGGACTTCTGTGGTATAATTGTTCTCCAGTTTGTGAGTCACCCACCCAGTGGTTATGGGATTTGATTTTATTGTGATTGTGCCCCTCCTACCATCTCATTGTGGCTTCTCCTTTGTCTTTGGATGTGGGGTACATTTATTGGTGAGTTCCAGTGCCTTCCTGTTGATGATTGTTCACCAGTTAGTTGTGATTCCAGTGCTCTCACAAGAGGGAGTGAGCGCATGTCCTTCTAGTCTCACAAGAGGGAGTGAGCACATGTCTTAGAACTCTACATTTTTTAAAATAATTTAAACTAGTCCTAATTTATAATCTCTTCCTTGATTTTGCATTGCATTTATTTTATACTCACCCTAAAGTAGCAGATTCAGAGAAAAATTTTAGGTGATAATAGCTCTAATAAAATAATGTGTCTTCATTTAAACTGTGAAACACTTAATGTTATAAGCGCAGATATTCAGTTTTCAATTTGAGTTAGTTGCTCTTTCTCGCTTTACCCACTCATACAAACAGTTAATAAGAAGGTGAAGACAGGAATTTTCTAAGGGTAAACATGTTACTACTTCATTATTACCAAGGGTGCGTCCACAGAACATTTAGTTCTCCAGGATTTAAAGACCCTGATTGGCACTAGGTATTGCATGGGGGAGAGGAAAGATTCTGAGCTTCATTAAATTCTTTCTAAGTCCAGATCTTCTCAGAGCTTTTCAATGTGTGTTTTGACATTTTAAGAGTGGGCAAACACTCTCAGTGTTCCTCAAATATATTTCTTTATGGAACCCTTTACAAGCACATTGTGTTGGACACAATCCATTGAACAAATTAGATCTACCCCCTCTTGGGCACAGGTGTCAGAAGGCAGAGGCCTTACAGGAGGGAGGGATCAGGTGACAAGGCACTTTAGGTAACTGCAGGCAGTGGAAGTCTGGGAGTCAGCAGAATGCTTGCAATCTCTGTGCCTGATGGAGAGGGGTTAACTGCAAGGCAGCGTCCACGAAAATAGAGAAGCCATAGTGAACTCTGTGTACTGAGGTGGACAAGTCGATGCTCAGGTCTGAAGAGACCATGAACGTGACAGGAACCAGAAAAGGGTCGTTTTACCTTCTTTGTTAAAAACCTAAGAGCACTCAGCCCCAACCATTATGTGAATCTCAGCCTCTCCTCACTCTGACACCAGCTGCAGAAACACAGCATCAGGAGGGTCCGTGCCATCAGCACCATCACAGTGAGCGTTAGGAACCCTGGTCCAGGTGTTTTATAGCCGCGTGTCTAAAACTCTGCCAAGCAGACAGATGGGCCAGAGATCTTGCTCTAAGAGCAGATTATGATTCAGCAGATCTGGGTGGGGTCTGAGATTCTGCTTTTCTAATAAGCTCCCAGGTGATGCCAGTGCTGCTTGTCTGTGGACCATACTTTGAGGAGCTAAGTTTTAGAGCATCTTAAAGAACCCTCCAAACCCAAACTCTTCACAGTTTACTTCTATCTAGGAAGGGTCTATACCCATCCTTGATACTAGACTTCTTGGTCTTGGCTATTGTTTCAAACATCAATTTGAACCCTATTTAACTAAACCCAATGTCAATTTTCAGTCTTCATCTTACTTGGCTCATCAGCAGCATTTTCCCTAGTGATGACTACTTCCTCCTAGAAGTGTATGTCTTTTGACTTGGCTTCTGGGACACCCACATGGGCCCCAATTTTCTCCTTCCATGGTTCCTATCCATCTTTGCAGGCTCTTAAGATTGAAATGCTTCCAGGCTTGGTACGTGGGCCTTTCTGTGTCTCTCTTGATGATTTCATGTGGTCTCACAACTTTAGACAGCATCTATACCACTTGACCACTTTCACCCTCAAATGTATGTCTTCAGTTTGGGTCTCTTCCTTTGAATCTCAGTCTTATATCTTCAAGGGCCACACATGAATGTCCAATACATGCCTCAGCTTGTTCTTCTTCGCAAACTTGCTCTAACCACACCCTTTTCATCTCAGTTAATGGAAGTTGTCAGGCTAAAAACCTTAGAAGCATTCTGGTTTTTTACTTTCTATCACACCCCACCTCTGATCCAGAGACCAATCCTGTGGCCTCTGCCTTACATCACTGGCCATCCCCAAGCCAGCTCCATCCCTCCCCCGACTAGTGTCGTGCTCTTCTAAGTGACTTTCCTACTTCCTCTCCTCCTCCCTACAGTTGATTCGACACACAGCAGCCAGCATGATCCTGTTAATAAATAAGACAAATTACACCATTTCTCTGCTCAAAACTCTCCACTGTCTTCCCATATTACTCAGGGTCAGTGTTCTCACAGTGACTTTCAAAGGACCTGAAAGATCCATCCTCCCCTTTGCCTCCCCTTCCCATTCTTATCCACCCAGCTGTACTGTCTTTGAGCTCTGAGGCGAATGCCCACTGGGATTTTGCACTTCCTGTGCCTGTAGCCTGGAACCATCTTCCCCCAGTAGGCACATGGCGGCCTTCCTTCCCATTTTCTGGTCTTTCCTCAGACATCACCTTTTCTTTTCTTTTCTTTCTTTTTTTTTTTTTTTGCGGTACACGGGCCTCTCACTGTTGTGGCCTCTCCCGTTGCAGAGCGCAGGCTCTGGACGCGCAGGCTCAGCGGCCATGGCTCACGGGCCCAGCCGCTCCGCGGCACGTGGGATCTTCCCGGACCGGGGCACGAACCCGTGTTCCCTGCATCAGCAGGCGGACTCTCAACCACTGCGCCACCAGGGAAGCCCCAGCATCACCTTTTCAAAGAGGTTTTCCCTAACCTTCCTCCTTAAAATTTATCCCCAGTGTACACTCCCTGGCTACCTTTTCTGTGGCATTTTCTGTCATCACTCATTTCATTATCTGGCATACTACATATTTGACGTATTTTTTTGTGTTTATTGTCAGGTTCCTGACAGCCCCACCACTAGAATGTGGCCTCCATAACAGAGGAGCTTTGGAATGCTTTGTTCATGTTTGTAACCTCAGCACCTAGAATTGTCCTAGACACCTAGTTCCCAGGAGAAATTCAAAACATATTTGTTAAACAAATGAACAAATGAATGACTTAGAGAATAAAGTGGCATCAGTGATACAGTTTTATTCAGTCAATTCTAGATAAGGATTTATAAAGATGTCCAATGAGGGTGACAAAATGTAACTGGTGTGATATAAACCACGAGCTTAGGGTACAATTATTGTCATCTCGCCCTCACCTCCTCTTCCTCGTCTTCTTTCTCCATTCTATCCTCTGCCATCCACCAGCTCTATCAGCAGGAAGGTCAGTGTCTCCCTCCTGCAGCTCTCCATGTCTTCCCATCCCCATTACCAGAAGTTAAATGTCTCTCTGAAAACAAGAAACTTAGCTTCATCCACAAACCTGATGAGAGAGAACTGGTCTCACACAAGGTCCATCACAGCCTGCTCTCACCTCCCACTACCTGACACTGTCATTATTAAACACTATTTTAAGTCTCTTTGACAGATGGCAATTGTCCTCTGCTTCTGAATTGCCCTTTCCTGTCTCCATCCCGACAGGAACCTCTGTAGTGATCTCCATTTGTTACCATGATTATGACCCAGTAGTTAAAAACTCCAACAATGCTCTTGGAAGTTCAAGTGTTCCAGGGGGCTTTCAGCCCAAGGCCCTCTGCCACTGAGCTAAGGTCAGTCCTTAGCCTCGAAGAAACCACAAGTTCTTATGCTGATTGTAATCCTGTACTCCACTAAGGTAACTGAATTTCAGAGCATTTATTTCACTTTCTGCCATTGAGCTCTGGAACAGGGAACCCTAATCTACCTTGATAGTATCTGAATCTTTGGAGAAACAATGTGGAGTTACATACAACCCTTTTTATCCAAAAGACTTTGGTTTTCTTATGCAAGTCACACCTTATCATTGAGCAATTCTACATCAGGGTGGAGACAATTTTATCTAAGTCTCAAAAGCAAAAACACTACTGGTCGTCATCCTAACAGTGGGTGTATTCTCACCTTCATTCACAGAACCTTCCTCATAGCCTCTACTTCCTATGACTTCCTTACCATACAGCAAAGTACTTGTCAACATTCAAATCATATGACATTGTCATCATTTTTGGAAACATTTAAGATAACTAGAAATAATGTTAAGTAAGATTTTGAATTTTATTCTAAATGCACTGAGAACTACACAACAGTTTGAAACATGAAAAGAACATAATCTGAATTACATTTTAAGAAAATAACACTTGTTTTGGGAAAAATATATTTTAGAAGAGCTAGGGTAAAAGTGGACCAGCAGCACAGATAAGACGTGATAAGAGCTTGGGCGAGGTCGGTGGTAGTGGACACAGAAAGAAGCAAAAAGAGTCAAAATACATTTTGCAGATTAACAGGAATGGATGGCTGGATGTGAAGGAAGGGGGGTATAAAGTATGAAGGATGATGTCCAGATTCTTCCATGAACAATTGTCTGGGTGGTAGTTCTCTCTCTCTCCTCCCCTCTTCTTTCTATATCTATATTTATCTATCTATCACCTATCTCTATATCTACCTATCTATCTATCAATCTGTATCTATTTATCATCTATCTATATGTATCTATCTATCGATCTAGATTTTTTTAAAGATTTTGGAAGGTCATATTTGGTTGTAAAAGATAGTCATGACTTCAGTTTTGAAGGTTATGCTGAGAATTCTATGAGACGTTCAAGAGGAAGTGTCATGGGAGCAGTTGGGCATGCTGCTCTGGTACGCAGGAAGAAGATATGTGTTAAAGAAATGTTTGTGAGTTTTTGGTGTAGAGAAGGTGTCATAGTCTAAGCAAAAATTATTAAGCAAGAGAAGAAAAGTGTTCAGAATATGGGCCCAAGGAACTCTAATACGTGGGAGAGGATACACAGAAGGTGTGATTAAGAAAACCACTCCTGTCTCCATCAGGATGAGCTTTGGGGTGAATTTCAGGGTTGCAGGGGAGTTGAAAAAAGACAGTCTTGAATCTAAGGAAACTGTCAGAAAGAACATTGCATCCCTTGCTTCTCAAACTACAGTCCATGAGCCAACATTGCTATCAACTCAGAGTTTGCTTGAAATGCAGACTTTGGGCCCCCAGACCTTCTGAATCAAAATCTGGATCTTAATGTGAAGCTCTTGAAATTTGTGAGATGTTAATGCTCTTGAAGCTCTCATGCAAATTCCTGTTTCTCAACCTTGGCTGCACATTACATTTACCAGAGGATATTCTTAAACTCTAAATATCTAAGTTGCAACCTGAAAAGATAATCGGAATCTCTGTGGAGGTGGGGTGGGAAGATGTGAAACTCAGATATCAGTATTTTTTTAAGTTTCCCTGATGAATCCAATATGCAGAAAAGTTTGAGAACAACTGGTGTAAATGCAAGCAAAATTAATGGGGCTGTGTGTGAGAGTACCTTTAGAGGAAATACATTTACCCTACAACTTTCAGGGGCAAGAAACAATCCACTGTTTTGTTGTTTTCTACTCTTAAGGGCTCTGACTCAGCTCCAGCCCACCTGAGTTGGTAGGGAATGGAGTTGTCCCCATCCTGCCTGGGAGTGTCTCTGTCTCTATGTCTAGATCTATATCTATATCATCTGTACCATCCCAAAAGAACATATTCTGTATGATTCCAATTTTATTAGGTTCTAAAACAAAATCTAGAGGCTAAAGTAATCTATGATGACAAAAATCAGAAAGTAGTATTCTCTGGTGTGTGTGGGTGGGGGGAGTTGACTGAATTTACAAGGACACTTTCTGGAATATTGGAAATACTTTATATCTTCACAGAATGGAACATTTAGTCTGTGTATTTTACTATATGTAAGATATATCTCAAAAAAATATATAACTGCAGGAAAAAATGTGTTGGGACAACTGAATAACCAAATGGAGGGTATCATAAACCAGGATAAATTTCACAAGAACCTAAGAACTTAAAGAAAATAAAACCACAAAATGGCTAATAGAAGCAACTTTAGAGCAGGGAAGTCCCTTCCAAAGCTATTCAAATCTACAAGCCAAAAAGAAAAAGAAAAAACGGTCATACATTTTGTTGAGCTTTTTTCTCTGCTTAGAATTCCAGGTCATGCTTTATAAGCCCAGAGTGTTTAGCTTGCTTTAAAGTCTAGCAGATTGTGAATTATAAACATGTTATTATACTGAAAAGTGACCTGCAGTGGTTAAGATGCTGGCTTTGGGCACATGTGTTGGGGGGAGTGGGGGGTGGGAGGGATGGTGGGGGGGAGGTGCTAAAGGAAAAGGGCTAGAAATGAGCTGCTGAATAATTGTCATGATTTGAAAACTCAGTACCTCACATGAGACATGGTCAAGTTCAAGATCCTGGAAGTCTACAGAATTTGTAGATAGTACACGCTCAGGAGACTCTGGCTGGGGATGAGAATATAAAGGGAGGAGAGACACAGCACTTTGGCATTGCATTCTGAACAGAGGAGTGGTGAGGTCAGAAAAACTTAATTTTTTTTCAAACTTCATAATTATCTAAGATATTTTCATTTGAAGAATATGATTTTTTAAGCTATCAAATTAGAAAAAAGACAGCCTCAGTGTTGGTGGGGTAAAGATAAATGCATTTAAAAAATATTTGTCTGGTTTAAGAGTATCAACTGATGCCACCATCTGAATAATGCAGTCGGTGATCATTGTTAAAAGTCTAAAATATTTGTTTATGCTTGACCCAGCAATTTCATTCCTAGAAATTTATTATAAGCTTATTTATGAGGACATCTACAAAGATTTAGCAAGAAGGATATATTTTAGCATTGCTTATAATATCAAAAATTTGGAAATGACTTGATAGGTTGAATGGTATCTCCATATAACAGAATGCTAAAAGAGCCATTAATATATCATATGTGATTATTGACATTGATTCATGCTTATGATAAAAGTGAAACAAAGTATCTACATCAGTATATATAGCATGATCTCATTTACATGTTCACACATACATACATGCACATCCAGAATGTTATAGGCCATTGCAATGGGATGGCTGTCCTGAGTGATGGAACATCCAGATTTGTGGGTAATTCTTATTTGTTTATTTCTAGTGTATTTTTCAAGAGCCATGGGTGTTTCTTGGGTAATTTTTTTTTTTAAGTTAACACTATAAAAAATTCACACTCTGGACCAGGAAAAGTAAATAAAGTATATAAATATGAATTAGCAAGCAGGAAGAAATACATGATAGCTGTTATAACTGAATCATAAGTTTGGCTCTGAGCTCCCAGGCAGCCAGATCATAAAGGGAAACACTCAACTTTTTAATTCTCATTCCCATGAAGATTAAATATATCATCTCCAAGGGAAAAAAAAGCTCTAAACAGAATCTCTTACATGAGGCACTTTTCATATCTATTGTATATCTTTATTTTTGGCTCTGTTTTTCTGCCTTTTGAGGAAGAGGGATATGATTATAGATTTTTGTTGTTGTTTTAATTTTTTTTAAACTTGGGAACAGCATCTATTCTAATTTTTTAAATGCACAGGCAGTATAATAAGTTGTCAACATTCAGAGATTTTCATGTATATTTGTCACAAGATTGACTACTTTAACAAGATTTTTACTTCCAGCAACCAGAAAGCATACTATTTTTAATTTATTTTGTTTTTACTTTTTCATTACTGTTTCTTGCCTTTCTGTTTTCTCTTTTCCTCCTTTAATGACACTGACAGTATGAACTAATTCAGTCTCTTTAAAAGTGGTTTGCAGGATCATGTAAACAGTAGGTACATTTCCTTCTTTTAATAAGCAGAGTTGATCTGGATGGCAATCTTTTTGGCATGTGCTTTCATTATTTCTGGTTCAACTTGAAGCTTCATAAAATGTTAGAAATACTTTGGTTTAGGTTTCTTCCAGTTTGGTGGAGCATTTTAACTGAATTCATAATCAGGACAAATGGCCATTTAACTCCAGATTTCTCCTTTTGCCGTCCCATTTAAGATAACTAAGCTCTTGACAGAGCGGAGTCAAGATGGCAGAGTAGGAGGACACAGAGTTTTCATCTCCTCACAACTACAACACTTACCAGGTGATGGTGGGGGACCTCGGACACCTAAGGGGATGGGAGGAACCCCTGAGTGACTGTGTAGGATGTAGTGAAGGAGGGAGGGGGGAGGAGAAGTAGGGGCTAGACGGGACCAGTGCCCCTGCAGAGCAGGGGGGAAGGGAGGGGTTCCTACACCCAAAGGGACCCACTCACAGCAAGGGGATCAATGGGGATGGGGAGAGACCCTCAAAGGATGGGAGGATCAGAAGGGAATGCAGCCAGCATTTTCCCCTCCCCCTTGACCCCCAGCAAGTCTGCTGAGGTCCCTGGCCTGATCCTCTGCCATCTGAGGCCACCTCTGGCCATGTGGGTCCTGGAGCCATGGGAGGGAGTGGGGGAGGAAAACTAGAGACTAGATGGTACCAGAGTCCCTGAGGGGTGGATGGGGGAGGGGAGGAGTTCCTGTGCTCGGGAGGTGCCCACTCATGGTGATGGGATCAGCGGGGATGAGGAGAGACCTCTTTGTGGGATCGGGAGATCAGAGGGGAATGTGCCCAGCATTTCCCCCATCCACTTGACCCCCAGCAAGCCTGCTGGGGTCACGGAACAAAGCCTCCAAATTCCAAGGCCCCCACCGGCTGTGCCAAGACTAAGCCCCAAACTCCCAACCCCCCAAGGTCCTTTTCCAGCCATGCAGGTCCTAAGCCTAGGCCCCAGACCCTGCTTAAGCCATGCCCCAGCCTAAGAAGCCCCCCAACAGCCAAGGCCTTTTCTGGCTTTTTTCTGCTGTTGTGGTTCTGTTTTACCCTGTTGCTGTAGTTTCATTTATATTTTTATTTTTTCTAATTTTTTTTATTTTTCTAATTTCATATTTTTTTTATTCTTTGTTATGGTTCTGCCCCCTGCTTTTTGTTGCCACGCTGTGCAGCTTTCAGGATCTTGGCTCCCAGGTCTGTGGTCAGGCCTGAGCTCCTGTGGTGGGAGCACTACAAACTATAGTTTGCACTCTATAGTCCAAACCTCTGGACTATAGAGAACCTCACATCCCAGGGAATATTAATTGGAGTGAGGTCTCCTGGAGGTTCTCATCTTAGCACCAAAAACTGGCTCTACCCAACTGCCTGCAAACTCCAGTGCAGGATGCCTCAGGCCAAACAACCAGTAAGACAGGAACACAGCCCCACCCATCAAAAAAAAAAAAAGATGCAGTGACAAAAATATATGTTACAGAAGAAGGAAAAAGGTAAAAACCTATGAGACTAAACAAATGAGGAGGAAATTAACAACCTACTTGAAAAATAATTCAGAGTAAAGATGATCCAAAATCTCAGAAATAGAATGGAGGAATGGATCAAGAAAATACAAGAAATGTTCAACAAAGACCTAGAAGAACTAAAGAACAAACAAACAGTGATGAACAACACAATAACTGAAATGAAAAATACTCTAGAAGGAATCAGTAGCAGAATAACTAAGGCATAAGAACGAATAAGTGAGCTGGAAGACAGAATGGTAGAAATAACTGCCAAGAAGCAGAATAAAGAAAATAGAATGAAAAGAATTCAGGACAGTTTCAGAGACGTCTTGGACAACATTAAACATACCAACATTTGAATTATAGGGATCCCAGAAGAAGAAGAGAAAGAGAAAGGGTCTGAGAAAATATTTGAAGAGATTATAGTTGAAAACTTCCTTAACATGGGAAAGAAAATAGTCACCCAAATCTGAGAAGTGCAGAGAGTCTCAGACAGGATAAACCCTAGAAGAAACACACCAAGACACATAAAAATCAAACTAACAAAAATTAAATTCAAAGACAAAATACTAAAAGCAGCAAGGGAAAAAAACAAATAATATACAAGGGAATCCTCATAAGGTTATCAGCTGATTTTTCAGCAGAAACTCTGCAGGCCATAAGGGAGTGTCAGGATATATTTTAAATGATGAAAGAGGAGAACCGACAACAAAGATTACTCTACCCAGCAAGGATCTCATTCAGATTCGATGGAGAAATCAAAAGTTTTACAGACAAGCAAAAGCTAAGAGAATTCAGCACCACCAAACCAACTTTACAACAAATGCTAAAGGAACTTCTCTAGGTAGGAAACACAAGAGAAGAAAAAGACTCACAAAAACAATCCCAAAACAATTAAGAAAATGGTAATAGGAACATACATACTGATAATTACCTTGCATGTACATGGATTAAATGCTCCAACCAAAAGACACAGACTCCTGAATGGATACAAAAACAAGACCCATACATATGCTGTCTACAAGAGATCCCATAAGGGAGTGTCAGGATATATTTTAAATGATGAAAGAGGAGAACCGACAACAAAGATTACTCTACCCAGCAAGGATCTCATTCAGATTCGATGGAGAAGACTGAAAGTGAGGGGATGGAAAACGATTCCATGCAAATGGAAATCAAAAGAAAGCTGGAGTGTCAATACTCATATCAGATAAAATAGACTTTAAAGACTGTTATAAGAGATAAGGAAGGACACTACATAATGATCAAGGGATCAATGCAAGTAGAAGATATAACAATTATAAATATTTATGCACCCAACATAGGAGCACTTCCGTACATAAGACAAATGCTAACAGCCATAAAAGGGGAAATCAACAGTAACACAATAATAGTGAGGGACTTTAACACCCCACTTACACCAATGGACAGATCATCCAGACAGAAAATAAATAAGGAAACACAAGCTTTAAATGACACAGTAGACCAGGTAGATTTAATTGATATTTATAGGACATTCCACCTGAAAGCAGCAGAATACACTTTCTTCTCAAGTTCACACAGCACATTCTCCAAGATAGATCACATCTTGGATCACAAATCAAGCCTCAGAAAATTTAAGAAAATTGAAATCATATCAAACATCTTTTCTGAGCACAATGCTATGAGATAAGAAATCAATTACAGGAAAAAAAACTGTTAAAAACACAAACACATGGAGGTTAAATAGTGTGCTGGTAAATAGCCAAGAGATCACTGAAGAAATCAAAGAGGAAATTAAAAAATGCATAGAAACAAAAGACAGTGAAAACACAATGACCCCAAACCTATGAGATGCAGCAAAAGGAGTTCTAAGAGGGAAGTTTATAGCAATTCAATATCACCTCAAGAAACAAGAAAAATCTCAAATAACAACTCATCTTACACCAAAACCAACTAGAGACAGAAGAAAAAAGAAAACCTAAAGTTAGTAGAAGGAAAGAAATCATAAAGATCAGAGCAGAAATAAATGAAATTGAAATGAAGAAAACAGTAATAAAGATCAATAAAACTAAAAGTTGGTTCTTTGAGAAGATAAACAAAATTGATAAAACTTCAGCCAAACTCATTAAGAAAAAAAGGGAGATGACTTAAATCAATAAAATTAGAAAAGGGAGAAGTTTCAACTGACACCACAGAAATACAAAGGATCATAAAAGACCACTACAAGCAACTCTATGCCAATAAAATAGACAACCTGGAAGAAACGGACAAATTCTTGGAAAGGTACAACCTTCCAAGGCAACCAGGAAGAAATAGAAAATATGAATGGACCAATCACAAGCAATGAAATTGAAACCGTGATTAAAAATCTTCCAACAAACAAAAGTCCAGGACGATATGGCTTCATAGGAAAATTCTATCAAACATTTAGAGAACAGCTAACACCTGTCCTTCTCAAACCCTTCCAAAAAAATTGCAGAGGGAGGAACACTCCCAAATTCATTCTACAAGGCTACCATCACCCTGACACCAAAACCAGACAAAGATATAACAAAAAAAGAAAATTATGACCAATATAACTGATGAACATAGATGCAAAAATCCTTAACCAAATACTAGCAAACAGAATTCAACAACACATTAAAAGGATCATATACCATGATGAAGTGGGATTTATCCCAAGGATGCAAGGATTCTTCCATATATGCAAATCAATCAATGTGATAGAGCATATTAACGAACTGAAGAATAAAAACCATATGATCATCTCAATAGATGCAGAAAAAGCTTTTGACAAGATTCAACACCCATTTATGATAAAAACTCTCTAGAAAGTGGCCATAGAGGGAACCTACCTCAACATAATAAAGACTGTAGAGGAAAAACTCACAGCAAACGTCATTCTCAATGGTGAAAAATTGAAAGCATTTCCTCTAAGATCAGGAACAAGACAAGGATGTCCACTCTAGCCATTATTTTTTTTTTTTTTTTTTTTTTTTTTTTTTTTTTTTTGCCCTACGCGGGCCTCTCACTGTTGTGGCCTCTCCCGTTGCGGGCCACAGGCTCCGAACGCACAGGCTCAGCGGCCACGGCTCACGGGCCCAGCCGCTCCGCGGCATGTGGGCCTAGCCATTATTATTCATCATAGTTTTGGAAGTCCTAGCCACAGCAATCAGAGAAGAAAAATAAATAAAAAGAATCCAAATTGGAAAAGAAGTAAATTGTCACTGCTTGCAGATGACATGATGCTATATGCAGAAAATCCTAAAGATGCCACCAGCAAACTACTAGAGCTAATGAATGAATTTTGTAAAGTTGCAGGATACAAAATTAATACACAGAAATCTCTTGCACTCCTATACACTAACTACGAAAGATCATACAGAGAAATTAAGGAAACAATCCCAGTTATCACTGCAACAAAAAGAATAAAACACCTAGGAATAAACCTACTAAAGGAAGCAAAAACCTGTACGCAGAAAATTATAAAACACTGATGAAAGAAATCAAAGATGACACAAACAGATGGAGAGATATACCATGTTCTTGGATTGGAAGAATCAATATTGTGAAAATGACTCTATTACCCAAAGCAATCTACAGATTCAATGCAATCCCTATCAAATTACCAATGGCATTTTTCACAGAACTAGAACAAAAAATTTTACAATTTGTACAGAAACACAAAAGACTCCGTATCACAAAGCAATCTCGAGAAAGAAAAACGGAGCTGGTGGACTCGGCCTCCCTGACTTCAGACTATACAACAAAGCTACAGTAATCAAGACAGTATGGTACTGGCACAAAAACAGAAATATAGATCAGTGGAACAGGATAGAAAGCCCAGAGATAAACCCACACACCTGTAGTCACCTAATCTATGACAAAAGAGGCAAGAATATACAATGGAGAAAAGACAGTCTCTTCAATAAATGGTGCTGGGAAAACTGGACAGCTACATGTAAATGAATGAAATTAGAACACTTCCTAACATCATAGACGAAAATAAACTCAAAATGGATTAAAGACCTAAATGTAAGACCAGACAGTCTAAAAACTCTTAGAGGATCTTTTTTGACCCACCTCCTAGAGTAATGAAAATAAAAACAAAAATAAACAAATGATATCTAATTAAACTTAAAAGTTTTTGCACAGCAAAGAAAACCATAAACATGACAAAAAGACAACGCTCAGAATGTGAGAAATTATTTGCACACAAAGCAACGGACAAAGGATTAATCTCTGAATTATACAAACAGCTCATGCAGCTCAATATCCAAACAAAACAAAACAAAACAAACAACCCAATCAAAAAATGGGCAGAAAACCTAAACAGACATTTCTCCAAAGAAGACCTACAGGTGGCCAAGAGGCACATGAAACGATGCTCAACATCACTAATTATTAGAGAAATGCAAATCAGAAATACAATGAGTATCACCTCACATCAGTCAGAATGGCCATCATCAAAAAAATCTACAAACAGTAAATGCTGGAGAGGGTGTGGAGAAAAGGGAATCCTCTTACACTGTTGTTGGGAATGTCAGTTGATACAGCCACTGTGGAGAACCTTATGGAAGTTCCTCCAAAAGCTAAAAATAGAACTACCATATGACCCAGAAATCCCACTCCTGGGTATATACTCTGAGAAAACTGTAATTCAAAAAGACACATGTACCCCAATGTTCACTGCAGCACTATTTACAATAGCCAGGTCATGGAAACAACCTAAATGTCCATCGACAGATGAATAGATAAAGAAGATGTGATGCATATATACAATGGAATATTACTCATCCATAAAAAGGAATGAAATTGGGTCATTTGTAGAGATGTGGATGGACCTAGAGTCTGTCACAGAGAGTGAAGTAAATCAGAAAGAGAAAAACGAATATTGTATATTAATGCATATATGTGGAATATAGAAAAATGGTACATATGATGCTATTTCCAGGGCAGGAATAGAGATGCAGATGTAGAGAAGAGATGTGTGGACATAGGGGGGGACGTGGAGGGTGGGATGAATTGGGAGATTAGGATTGACATATATGCACTACCATGTGTAAAACAGATAGCTAGTGGGAATCTGCTCTATAGTGCAGGGAGCTCAGCTCAGTGCTCTGTGATGAGCTAGATGGGTGCTATGGTGAGGGGGAAGTGGGAGGGAGGTCCAAGAGGGAGAGGATATATGTATACGTATAGCTGATTCACTTCACTGTACAGCAGAAACTAATGCAGCATTGTAAAGCATTATACTCAAAAAAAAAAAAAGATAACTAAGCAATTAATTTTTGAAAGACCAGCGTCAGGCTGTCTCCCCATTTCCTCCCATCCCAACTTGTTTTTTTCCAAAGTACAGTTGTTATAAATAGTGCTTCATTAAAGGCAGTGAGCACCTGCTCTGCCTGGCACATTATTCACAAGTTTGCAATGTGCAAACTACCCTCACCTGAGTTTCCCCAAGTGTCACCGTGTGAGCCTTCCATGTCTGTTCAGGATTCTAAATTACGTCTGTGTCTTTAAAAACAGCAACATTTGTTTGATATTTAAAGGAGTCTCTTGCAATGAGGTGATTCTAGCAGCAGAATGGACTCATGTCCCCATCTCCAGGTCTGTCCATCCTGGCTTAATTTTTCTCCCCAGTCCCCTGATAAGATGCAGCAAGAATAAAATAAAACAGGAATCCTGCTAATACTCATATGAGTGTAAACATGCTCTACACGTATCTGTGCATCTCTGTAAGACATTTGATAAATGCTATATACATACACTTTTGGACACAGATAAGATAAATGCTTATCTATACACATTTTTACAAGGGCAACTCTAGTTTTACTACGAGGAATAATAGTTTCTAAGCAAAAGAAATACAGAAGGAAGTTGGAAGGTATACTTACTTCCCCAGTGTCCAGCCACTTAGCTTTTTGCTTCTTGAGACAAGGAAGCTAACAACTCCCTCCAGCCTTCTCTTCTCTGCTCTAGTCCACCCCAAGAAGGTGCCCACTAAGAAGTCTGGGTCCACATTTCTAAGAGAAGGACTGGGGAGGAGGCAGAGTCCATAAAGAAGGTGTCAAGGACTCGTGAGAGAGACCAGGTATTGGGTGGGCAGGCTGATGGGGCCAAGCTGGACAGAAGAGAGAGGAAGGCAACCACAGGGCAGCAGTCAGATCCTGCAAGGAGGGTGTCAGAGATGGACAGGAGACTAGGACTGGTAAGAGGGAACACACAGAGGCCACGGCCACAGAGGAATCAGAAAACGACCACAGAAGGGAGACTCACACAGAGCAGAGCTTTCAGAGTGGGGGGCTAGACCTTTTGACACTTTTCTTCCATCTGATGCAGTGTTATGGGCCAAGCACGATAATTTACAGGGGGTATTAATTTGTTATGGCTTCTGTAGCAAAATACCACAGAGTGGGGGGCTTAAACAACAGACAGTTGTTTTCTCACCGTCTGGAGGCTGGAAGTCCAAGATCAAGGTGTCAGCAGGGCTGGCTTCTCCTGAGGCCTCTCTCCTTGGCTTGCAGATGATCATCTCCCCGTGTCCTCACGTGGTCTTTCCTCTGTGCATGTCGTGTCCTAATCTCCACTTCCTATGAGGACACCAGGCAGATCGGATAAGGCCCACCCTCATGACCTTATTTTAATATAATTACCTCTTTAAAGACCCTGTCTACAAATACAGTCACAATCTCAGATACTGGAGGTTAGGGCTTCAACATATGGATTGTGCAGGGACACAATTTAAGCCCTTAACACAGGAGAGGCCCTTAACAAGTAGAAATAGATATAAAAATGTAAAGAAAGTCCACAAATTCCAACATACTCTCTTGAGCCTGCTCCCCATAGGCAGCAATAGAGAAAACCTCCCAAAATGTTCTGGGGGAAGGGAGGTGGTATGCAGTTCTAATGACCAGGCTGTTTGCATGACAGAAAAAGCAGGCACCAACATGCCAAAAGAGGGTCTTTAGCTAGCCTGTAAAACTACCCAGAAATGGCCAAGTTTCTAGACATTGCCTCACTTAAACAGCATACCAAACAGCTTTTCTAGAGACAACTGCAAGTTCTTTCCCTTCTAAGGGGACTCAGAGCTGAAGCTAATGGGTCAACGCTTGAGACAGTTTTGCACGAACTGTCTGCAGTGCATGCAGCATGGTCAGCACCTTGACTTGATCCTGTGGGTCAGAGTTGTCCCTCCTCATCCACAGAAGCTCTGTTCCCTCACCACACATGGGACCTGGGGGTGGTCTATATTCGGTGACAATCTAGTTCACTGAGAAAGTCTTGCTCACTATGACTCTTACCAAGTATTTGAAATTTTCACGGAGACCATTTATAAGATGGTAGAATCTGGCCAAAGTTTCTTATTGGAAACATTAACATTCATGATGTTAACACACCATGGGGAGGTCCTGCCCAGTACCCTGTGGGAAGGGTCACTATTCCGTTCATCTGTGACAGCACGTCATAGCAACTGTTAAAATATTCAAAATGTCCATATGAGCTGGCAAAGAGCTACTGCTTCCAATCCTTGTGCCCCTGCTTCCCCGGTTCCCATCCCCATCACCTGGGTCCGCCCCACTAGCCCCAGATGGTGGTTAGTGCTGCACATAGCAGGCGGCTTCCAGGACCAGCCCAGACCAATGCCATCATCAAAGTTCACTGCGATGGGTGAGGCCAGAGCCCTGCTGGCTAGCTATTGTGAAAATCATTATTCCCTAGAGGCACTTGGTTCAGTGGATATTTATTTTTTGCTTAAGGAAATGGAAGGAAACTGGCAAAAATGTACACATTTAATTCAACAAAGGATTACAGATTACCTTCTGGGTGCAATATATTTCCAGGTAATTAGGGAAGCTCTAACATGAATGAAACTTGGTCTTTGAACTCAAGGTGATTACAGTCTACAGAAACTGCAGTTGCTGAAGCTGATAGATTTGAGATTTCATAAACTGTATTTACCTTCTTAGATTGTTCTGATTATGATCTTCCTACTTAGGTTAACCTATTCAGGCTTATGGACTTGTTTCACCTACCTATTCTCTGCATGTGCCTCCTTTTTGCCCTTCCCCTCCTGTCCAAAAAAGCAGTGAAAAGTAAATGGTCTGATGATGGCTTTTTCTAATCTTATCAGAGTACACCCAGAAGGGGACACAGAGTTCCGTCGTGCCTGCCCTGCCAGGCTTGCAGCAAGCACAACGTGCTGTTGTGTAACATTTAGTTTCAGTCTATCAATCCCTGTAAACACTGGTGAGTCAAGGTCTGCGGGAGCTCAGCAAGCAGTATCCATGACAACAGTATCTACAGCAGGGTATTCAGCATATGGGAAACAAGAAGGATCACCCACTCCTTTTTTGCAAGAGATCATATGATGAATAACTGAATATTTAGCAAGTCGAAACATTCATGTTATGCTAGCCAATACCACTTCCATGCTGCTTTTTAACCTGTATTTGATTCACACCATTATTCAAAAACAAGACAAAACAAAGAAAGGAAGGAAGGTAGGAAGGAAGGAAGAAAGGGAGGGAGGGAGGGAGGGAGGGAGGGAGGGAGGAAAGAAGGAAAGAAAAAGGCAGGCAGGCATTTTGCTTCGTTTTGGTTTAAAATATTTCCAATGACTTTTTCTGAAAGAAAATACAATAAAGATGGTCTTGGTGAATTTATGACAACTCCAACCCATAGAAAAAGCCAGTTGAAAATATTAAACATGTTCAATAAATCTCAAGGTATAATAATCTCATGAAGACACATGACTAAGTTGTTCACTAAAGTTTCTTACACGTGCCTGCAACTTACATGTATTTCTTACCTATCCCTGCTTCTTGCTCCAACACCCTGCTGTGGCAAACATTTTGCATCCATGTATGAGAAAGAAGGCAAGAAGGATGAGACAGACTGCAATGTGTCTGAGTACTGTCCAGCAACTTTAACTACCATATTATGCCAATTAAATTAATCATCAAATTCTAGTGTGTCAGAAATGGCTGTATTCTCTCATATCATCTTTTGTGTGCCTAAACAGAATAATGAGAGAACTCTGGAGTAATCAGAACATTTCACACAAGCTTCACCTAGTTTTAAGAACAGCACGTGGGATCTTAGTTCCCCAACCATGGATCGAACCTGAGTTCCCTGCAGTGGAAGCACAGAGTCTTAACCACTGGACCGCCAGGGAAGTTCTGGCTTTAACTACTTTTTACCCTCCTAAATAACCTTCTTTGTAGAGATTCTGCCTCAATCTCCTAAGATGACGTCACAAAATTTTTAAGGGCAAAACTTTGGTTTCCTTTATATTCTTCTCCATCTCCAGCACATCTTCCTGTCAGAGTTGGGTAAAGCTTGGAAACTGAATAAAGTTCACAAAAAAGGCAATGCCTACAGAGGTTTAAAGAGGATTTTGTTTACATTGACAATAGACCCATTGGCATCACAGACATTTTGTTGTGGTGTCTAATCAATGTTCACCATGAAAATTAATCCCACATTTTAGCAAATGATTTTTGCAGCCAAAGAAAGAACTTTTGTGCAGTATTATTAAGTGTATCTCCTATCATCAAATAATAAATGTCTGGCATGTAGCTGGATGTGCAAATATAACTAGAGATATTAATAAGAAAAATATACGAGAACATTTTGTTTCATGAATAAGCACAGTTCTAAAATTTTAAATTAGTCTCTAATGTATTTACATATTTATAGTCTTGCCTTATATTTGAAATTCTCTATCACTAAATGGAATCTAGTATTATAGTCTGCATTACTTGCTAACATACAAAATTTTTTTTCATAATTCATATCCTTGTCAAAGACTATTCATCATTATTCACTAGAGCCAAGGTAAAACCACTGAAATGTTGTAATCTTTATTTTTCTTTTCAATATACTAGTGGGGTTTTATATAATACAGAAGTATTGGCATTGATCACAATAAGTTAAAATCATTGAAATGACAATTATGAATCACATATGTACATTTTGTACAGCACTTCAGAAGGGTGGCGTTTCAGAGAATAGACTTTAAATGTACACTTGTGTTAAAATTAGTGCTGTTATCAAAACAATAAAATATGCTGACTTAAAAATATATTCCCTATTTGGAGCTATCTTTATACCTAACTGTTAGATATAAAGTAAGCTACAAGGATATATTGTACAACATGGGGGATATAGTCAATATTTTACAATGACTATAAATGGACTATAACCTTTAAAACTGTGAATCACTATATTGTACACCTGTAACTTACATAATATTGCACAGCAACTATACTTCAGTCAAAAAAAATATTTTCCCTAATTGGGTCTATCTTCTTGATGGCATTGATGTTCCGATTTATTACCTCAGAAGTTGTCAAGATAGATGAAAATAATCATTCAAAAAGTCATTTGAACTGGCAACCTTGTTTAAACTCAGGTGAATTATGTTTCCACTAGCCCAAGCTTATTTCGTTCTTCAGCCACAAACTAGAAAACTAGTTTTATGAATATATAAGCCCGAGGAAGAGTGTCTGTGGCAAATGTGTTTGACATTGATTGAAATGTTACTGGTTAAAGAACGTTGTTGTGTGCCTGAAGACAAGACTGTGACAGTTTTGTCCTTACAGAGCAGATGGTTATGATGGCAGGTGGGGCATAAGGAAAAAGATGAAGATGATTAATGTGTCAAGGAGTCAGCAAACCTGGCTAAATAATTATAAATGTGTATTATGACTCTGCACTTTCCATTCATTATCTTTCTTGTCCTTTATATAATATTTGACATTGTTGATGGCTTTCTCTTGAAAAAGTAAAAAAATAAAATAAAAATAAAAAACATCCCTGAGACTTCCGGGACACACGTGCTCCACAGAGTCCTCTTACCTTTGGCCACACCTGCCCAGCCTCCTTTGTGTGTTTCTCTTCCTTTGTTTTTCCTATATCTTGGTGTCCCCACCAGGTTCTATTCCAAGCCCTTTTTCCTTCTGACTCTGCACACATTTTTGCTTACTCTAATGGTGTACATTACCATGTGTATATTACCAGAACTCTTTATTTTCAACAGAAATTGTTCTTATGGGTTTTAGACTACCTACTGGATTTTGCCATGTGTACATCCCACAGAACCTCCAATCTTAAACTCAAAATCTCCTTTTATTGCTCATCTACCTGAGTTCTACGTCTAAGGTGATGATATTACTGCCAACTCATGTGCTCAAGCCAAAAACCTGGACACCATCCCCTTTCTTATAATCACCAAGCTTGGCCAATGTTATCTCCTAAATAGACTCAGTTAATTTACTTCTTTCTTTCTCCACCAACAGCACCCTAGACCAGGCCCCTCACTTATCTGAACTGTAGTATAACAACAGTTTTGTTCCTTTACATTTGCATATATCTAGAGACATCTTAATAAAGCATGAATATGTCACATGATTTTCTTTCATAAAATCCTTGTGTCACTTTTCATTGTTTTTAGGATAAAGTCTTAACTCCTTGACATTGATTAAAAGAACCTGTGTGCCTCCTAACTGTAGCTATTATCTTTCAACCCTGTACCCTGCCCTTCATTGATGCTGAATTCCTTCCTAAAATGGACCATACTATGGGACACAGACTTTATTTAAGTGTTACCTCTATCTGGAACACCACTGCTATCATATGCCTTCTGACTTTCCCTCCATAAACTAACACATTAACATCAATTATTCTCACTTTTCTGAGAAGGCTTCCCTGACCAACCTTCCGCCAATACTGAGATGCCCTTCCTTATACTATCATACACTTTTAATCTTCCCTTTCACAGAATTTTTCAGTGAGTTGGGATTGTGTGTTTAATTTAGCCATGAGATTGAGGGTCGTGTCAGCATTATTCATTGCTATAGCCCTAGCTCTTAGCACAATCCTTGAGTTTTAGTAGGCACTTGATAAATATATATACTTTTTGAGTGAAAAAATACATTTTTTTCACAGTTCTAGATGTAAATACTCAAGTTTAAACCATTCAACTAAAAACAAACACTGTTTTCCTTTAATGGGTTCTAGCATTTTTTATTCCATTTTCAACTTCTCTTGTGTCACCTAAAATAGGTGTAATTCATTTTATTCAGTACTAGTGAAGGGTTCAAAGCACGTCCAGTGATACAGAGTCAGATAAAAGGACCTGGTTAAGAAAGTGGGGATGATAAGACTTTGCGTCTGTGACAGACTCATCTCAGAACTGACAATGTGGATGGGCTGATTTATTGATTAAATGTACTCACAAGTACCTGCTCACTATTGTGCTATAAAGTTTACTTTAAAAGGCCAATTGTATAGAAGGAAGTAATGAGGTTAAGAATTCACTTTTACACAGTTAGCACTTGCAAAATCCGTATTCTAACTAAGCTATTTCCGGTGAACTATCAAATCAAATAATTCCTGCTGCAAGGCTAGCATTTATCCAACACCTATTTATTCCTTCCAACTTAGTATGATAAGCACTGGCATTAAATTCCCAAACTAGATAGCCGACTAGATGATAAACAGAGGCAGAAAACAACTAACAACAGACATAAATCCTGCAGAAGGAGAGAATCATCGAAACATTTACCAGGCTAAAAAGGGCCATTGGACCATGAGGAGCATCAGTTATTAATGGAACATGCATTAACTATTTTAAGCAGTTTGTTCAGATTGCTTGGATGTACTTCAGATTATCTTTAAAAGATGGCAAAATTTAGTTCTGTTCTGCACAGTTTGGCAGCTGAAATAATAGAACATTGGAAATTTCCCTTACTAGTACTTTCTTTTATTGCATTATAAGTTGTTTTTCCTATAGTAATTACCTGGGGAGAGAGTAATAACTATGCTCTCATTATTAGTAGTAATAATAATGTCAGAGTAAATAATTTAAAACAACTACAATTTTAATATATTTTGTTCTGTGCATTATTTAATGCTAACTTGCAGTGAAATTGCTGAGGAAGTGTTGAATTTGTGTACCCAGCAAGCACAGGAATTCCGTTTGATGATGGATATGCCATAAAAATAAAATCAATGATCATAATGTTATCGTAAATGACCTACACTGAGCCCTGAAGACATTCCATCTAATTGTCTTTTTGAAGCATGCATTCTTTTATTATTTCTGCCATGATTAATAAATACTGTTACAGATTGTATTTCCTGAATCTAATAAGTTCTCAAAATTATAGTTTTGATTGTTTCCACTTTCTAAAAGACTTCATTAAAAAAATATACTCTGGAATAACAGAAATCTTGAAATTCACACAGGTGTTGTAGATGCTTATCTGAGGCATGATTATCTCATTCATGTCTTATTCTTGGCCCTTCCTTGAACATGGGCCAGCCTGAGGTCAAATGGCACTTTACTCTAAGAGCCCACTGCACTAGGGAAGCTCGTCAGCTCTCTGAAGTTACCATTTAGTCCTTCCATTTGTCATTTGTCTTGGCAGTACCTGTAAAATTTAATAATTCATTGTTTCTAAAAACATTGACTGTGTTCCTGTTATGTGTAAAGCATATTAGTAACATTAAGATGGAAAATGCATGGTTGCTCAATGCCGTCAGAGTCCCCAGCTGGTATAAATGTAATATAATATGCTAAATGAGTGGGGTCATGCATTCTGATTTTTGCCAGCAAAGAGGAAGATTTCTAATTGGCCTTGGGAAGGGGCAGGATGAAAGAAGTCTTTCAGAAATTCATTGATTACTCATTATGCATTAGATCCAATCTAAATACTTTATATGTATTGTCTTGTTGTTTATGTTTCAAACCTCTATGAATTTCCATTTATTATTGTTATCATTATGCCATTTAAAAAATGAAAATTTGGGAGTATAGAGAGTTTTAAGTAACTTGCCACAAACCCAGATTACACAGAGCCAGGCGGGGCCTACTTCAACAAGAGCAGCCCGGCTGGAAAGCTTTCACCCAACCCTCTGGACTGCTGGGTCAAGATCAGCCTTGTCCTTGAGTGGCTCATTTGGCACTTACTGCCTTGAAATTTTATTTAACATTTTAAACATATTCGTGTGTCCATAGACACTTTATAAGCATTCAGAGAGTAGGAGACCTTCAGGCTGGCAGAATAGCAAAAAAGAACTTAGAATTTATAGATGAGTGAAATGAGTTTAGCCCAGATGCCCTGAGGGTCAGAAAGCATTTATGCACCTCCATCCACACCAAACTCACAGGCCAATCCTAGCTGGATTGAAAAACAGTGGAGTCGTATTTCCAGGTACCGGGTGGTAGAAGAAAGAACACTGGCCCCGTCTTGGAAGTCTTTGTTCTAATTTTGGCTCTTTCTCTTATTCCCTTATGGTTTTCTGGACTCAAACACCAATCACTTGATCTTTCTGCACCTTGGATTTCACCTCTGCAAAATTGTGGACTAATACCTGACTACCTACTCCTTACTGTTTGGGTATAAAATTAAACAATTTATGGAATTGCTTTGCAAACTTCAAAGCTCTAGGAGAAAATGTAATCATTCATGGTGTCCGTGCAAAAAATGTAAGCAGCTGAGATGGGAATGGGATCCTCCATGAGTCTTGCTTCCTCTCCATAGGAAAGATTTTCACTTGGCTTCCAGGAGACAGCACCTGCCTGGTTTTCCTCCCACTTCACTAGATGCACCTTCTCAGGTGGTTTCTGTTGATGCATCTTCATCTTGACCTTTTAAAACTGGAGTACTCCAAGGCCTGGTCCTGGGTCCCCTTCTCTCTCTCACTCGCTCCATGATCTCACCCTACGTTCAGATGTTCAATGCCATGTAGGTACTAGTGACTCTCAAAATTACATCTTCAATTTAGCACTTTCTCCAGAACTCTAGAGCCAGTATCCAGGGTGAGAGTTTAAAAAGAAAAAAATAAATAAATAAACTAGACCATGTGACTGATCAATGGACAAATTCCAAGATGTAATACAGACAACAGTGTTAAAACGTATCAGAAAGTTGTCATATTTAGAAATGTTGAAATAAAAGGAGGGTAGGGGGCTTCCCTGGTGGCGCAGTGGTTGAGAGTCTGCCTGCCGATGCAGGGGACACGGGTTCGTGCCCCGGTCAGGGAATATCCCACATGCTGCGGAGTGGCTGGGCCTTGAGCCATGGCCGCTGAGCCTGCGTGTCTGGAGCCTGTGCTCCGCAATGGGAGAGGCCACAACAGTGAGAGGCCTGTGTACTGCAAAAAAAAAAAAAAAAAAAGGAGGGTAGGAATGGATCTACAAAGCTACTGACAAGTTCTTAGACAAGGCAGACTCCTGGTTCCCAGACTTCTTTACTCCAAGTTACTCCTGGCACTATATATCCAGGACCAGTCTCCGACTTGCCCTCATCAGAATGGAGGGATTTTGGGGAGAAGAAACTTAAAAAAAAGGAATTTTCTCCTTTAAAAATCTTCTAAAGATTTATTTAAAAGTTTTGCACATCAAAGGAAACCATATACAAAATGAAAGGACAACCTACAGAATGGGAGAATATACTTGCAAATGATGTGACCAACAGGGAATTAATTTCCAAAATATACAAACAGCTCATACAGCTCAATATCAAAAAAACAAACAACCCAATCAAAAATTAGGCAGAAGATCTAAATAGACATTTCTCCAAAGAAGACATACAGATGACCAATAAGTACATGAAAATATGCTCAACATCACTAATTATTAGAGAAATGCAAATCAAAACTATAATGATATATCACCTCACTGAAGTCAAAATGTCCGTCATCAAAAAGTCTACAAATAATAAATTCTGGAGAGGGTGTGGAGAAAAAGGAACCCTCCTGCACTGTTGGTGGGAATGTAAATAGGTGCAGCCACTATGGAGAGCAGTGTGGAGTATCTTTAAAAAAACTAAAAATAGAGTTACCATATGATCTTGCAATCCCATTCAGAGGTATATATCTGGTAAAAACTAGAATTGGAAAAGATACATGCACCCCAGTGTTCACAGCAGCACTATTTATAATAGCCAAGACATGGAAGCAACCTAAGCGTCCATCGACAGATGAATGGATAAAGAAAATGTGAGATATATAAATACACACACACACACACACACACACACACATACGCAATGGAATATTACTCAACCATGAAAATGCCATTTCAGCAACATGGATGACCTAGAGATTATCATACTAAGTGAAGTAAGCCAGACAGAGAAAGGCAAATATATATTGCTTATATATGGAATCTAAAAAAAAAAATAAAAGATACAAATGAACTTATTTACAAAACAGAAATAGACTCACAGACATAGAAGAGAAACTTATGGTTACTAAAGGGGATGTGGGAGGGATAAATTAGGAGTCTGGAATTAACATACACACACTATCTATAAAATAGATAACCAACAAGGATCTACTGTATAACACAGGGAACTATACTCAATATTTTGTAACAACCTATAATGGAAAAGAATCTGAGAAAAAAAATATATATATATATACATATACACATATATGTATGTATATGTATAACTGAATCACTGTCCTGTACACCTGAAACGAACACAACATTGTAAATCAACTATACTTCAATTTTAAAAAAAATAGATTTATTTTTAGTTCTACTTGAGCAAGGTAAATATTTTCTCAATCCCTAGGATATTTCTCCTCCTTTCAAATATTTGAAGCTCCTTTAACCATGATGACAAAATCCATTATTCCACAGTGAGAGAGACAGAGCCCCCAAATTTAAATGCTTTTCAGAACATTTGTATTTAATCTAATTGAATCTAATCTAATCTAAATTCTATTCAGTAATCAAGCAAAATATAAATAGCTGACAATGGATGCCTTCCTATTTCCATAAAAGGAAGAGCTTAAGTGACTTAGAAGGCTCAAGGTGCTAAATATTGGGGTCACCCCAATGAAGGGAAGGGGCCCATGATAGGAGGATGAAAATGACAGGTGTTTTATTTTATTGATTTATTTATTTTAACTGCTTTATTGGAGTATAACTGCTTTACAATGGTGTGTTAGTTTCTGTTTTATAACAAAGTAAACCAGCTATACATATACATATATCCCCATATCTCCTCCCTCTTGCATCTCCCTCCCACTCTCCCTATCCCACCCTTCTAGGTGGTCACAAAGCACCGGGCTAATCTCCCAGTGCTATGTGGCTGATTCCCACTAGCTGTCTATTTTACATTTGGTAGTATATATAAGTCCATGCACTCTCTCACTTTGTTCCAGCTTCCCCTTCCCCCTCCCCATGTCCTCAAGTCCATTATCTATGTCTGTGTCTTTATATCTGTCCTGCCCTTAGGTCCTTCAGAACCATTTTTTAAAATTAGATTCCATATATATGTGTTAGCATACGGTATTTGTTTTTCACTTTCTGACTTACTTCACTCTTTATGACAGACTCTAGGTCCATCCAACTCACTACAAATAACTCAATTTCATTACTTTTTATGGCTGAGTAATATTTCATTGTATATATGTGCCACATCTTCTTTATCCTTTCATCTGTTGATGGACACTTAGGTTGCTTCCATGTTATGGCTATTGTAAATAGAGCTGCAGTGTACATTGTGATACATGACTTTTTCTGAATTATGGTTTTCTCAGGATATATGCCCAGTAGTGGGATGGCTGGGTTGTATGGTAGTTTTATTTGTAGTTTTTTAAGGAACCTCCATACTGTTCTCCATAGTAGCTGTATCAATTTACATTCCCACCAACAGTGCAAGAGGGTTCCCTTTTCTCCACACCCTCTCCAACATTTATTGTTTGTAGATTTTTTGATGATAGCCATTCTGACTGGTGTGAGGTGATACCTCATTGTAGTTTTGATTTCCATTTCTGTAATGATTAGTGATGTTGAGCATTCATTCATGTGTTTATTGGCAATCTGTATATCTTCTTTGGAGAAATGTCTATTTAGGTCTTCTGCCCATTTTTGTATTGGGTTGTTTGTTTTTTTGATATGGAGCTGCATGAGCTGCTTGTAAATTTTGGAAATTAATCCTTTGTCAATTGCTTCATTTGCAAATATTTTCTCCCATTCTGAGGGTTGTCTTTTTGTCTTTTTTATGCTTTCCCTTGCTGTGCAAAAGTTTTAAATTTCATTGGGTCCCATTAGTTTATTTTAGTTTTTTTTTCCATTTCTCTAGGACGTGGGTCAAAAAGGATCTTGCTGTGATTTATGTCATAGAGTGTTCTGCCTATGTTTTCCTCTAAGAGTTTGATAGTGTCTGGCCTTACATTTAGATCTTTAATCCATTTTGAGTTTATTTTTGTGTATGGTGTTAGGGAGGGTTCTAATTTCATTCTTTTACATGTAGCTGTCCCGTTTTCCCAGCACCACTTTTTAAAGAGGTTGTCTTTTCTCCATTAAATATTCTTGCCTCCTTTATCAAAAATAATATGACCGGGGCTTCCCTGGTGGCGCAGTGGTTGCGCGTCCGCCTGCCGATGCAGGGGAACCGGGTTCGCGCCCCCCACCTCTGTTTCTCTTTCTCAAGATTGCTTTGTCTCTTCGGGGTCTTTTTTGTTTCCATACAAATTGTGAAATTTTTTGTTCTAGTTCTGTGAAAAATGCCATTGGTAGTTTGATAAGGATTGCA